>NW_019944267.1:7296-79504 GCF_002910315.2 Salvelinus sp. IW2-2015 | reverse complement strand
GCATATTTTGAATAAACTGAATTTCAATAGAGGTTGTTTCCCCAGAAGCCTTAGTTATTTCACAGCCTGACAACAACAGCAGCAGCTCACCCTGGCCGGCTAGTGTCTGCCTTCCAACCGTCACCAAAGTCGTTGTCACTCCGCGCCGGCGTGCCATTGGGCAGGACTTTGTCATCTTCCGGGTCACCGTTGAGGTTGCCACACATCCCGCACACTGCACCGTGGTGGCTCTGGCCCAGCCTGACCATCAGGGTGCTACGGCCGTCGAACTGGACCGTCAGGTCACTGGAGTTGAGCATCACGAAGCCCCGTTCCCGCACCACTCCGGCAATGGAGCCGATGGAGGAGGGGATAGAGACCTCGCTCCCGTCCACCTGACCGAGAGAAAAGGGGGAATGTCGGAAAGAGATTTGAGGTTATTGGAAAAGACCTCAGGCCTAGACTTGACTAGTTTGATAAAGGATAGTTGACAACAAAGAGACCTCAAGAAGCTTTTGTCCTTGTAAGCAAGAAAATAAGTATTTGTAGGTAGTGTGAACAATGCAAAAGCATGAGGGCAAAAACTTGTGGTTGGGGAAGGCTTGGCGACTACCATCTTGAAGGGCTCTATAATAAAAGTCTCTGTAATAAAAGTCTCATATCATTGTTAAAAACGGACAGATTTGTACCTAACTAGTCACATTTTCATCAACTATAAGAGTGTTATTTGGATTTTAGTGCATTTACCATCACGCTCTGTCCAATGGAGACATGGGTCTCCTCYCCTCCATGGGACAGCCACACATCCACCAGCGACACAAACGAGACAAGGTTGTTGCCACGGTGACGGTTGGTGGCCACCACACGGAAYGTGAGGCCATTAATGGAGTGGTTGGAACAGGTCCTGGCGATGTCATAGGAGCAGGTGCCCTGGAAATGGGCCACGGCCCCGTCAAAAGTGATGTAATGGGGGTCGCCCCAGACCGTGCAAGTGGACAAGGCGTTGAAGCAGCCCAGGTGGCCATTTTTTATGGTGCACTCCTGGGTGGGGGTGCAGGATGCGGCCGAGCAGCGGAGGTCATTTGGGGCGTAGCACTCACAGTGTTGTGAGCAGCCTTGGGTCCAGAAAGACTCACTAACCTGAAGTACAAAAAACAGTGTGGATGCGTTGCAAAATATAGGCTACAGTACACCATGTTCATATAACAACGTCTCTACAGGTACACCTAGCTATKWCAATTTAGAAAGGGATTAAATCAAAGAGTAAAAACAGTTTTAAATGAATGAAGTAGGCCTACTTACATAAAATAAACGGGACATAAAAATACTTATGATTTCTATCTAACCTTTCGAAAATGTAGCAAGGTACTGCTGTTTTTATGTTGATTCAGCAGTGATCTAACGGACTGGCCTGGGTCAATCCGGTCACTTTAGGGTTGTCTTAATATTTGACCACGACGAGAGCTATGTTGGTATATTATTTCAAAAATCACTGCGGTGCAAAATCCATCTATCCCTGAGTTTAGCAGAGTTGATAGGAGAAAACATGACGATAAGAATTATAGAATCAGTTGAACCTGTTGCATCCCTGACGTTCTTTCCCTCTCCTACTGCGTCAATGGGAAGTGGTTTGTATTTTCCCAGCTCTGCTAATCCTGTCATAAAAATTATGTAATAATCACTACAGAGTAGTGAATATGTTCCTTGTCAACTTTATTCATATTTATTGTTCAAGCTACATTGGGAATTCCGTGTGTTCAGAATGTTATCTTTGTACTCAATGGAATGTTCACCTTAGTCTGAGCACGAGCTGCTAACTCTTGTGTTGTTTTTAGCTATGCAACTTAGCATGCTATGTGCTATGCAACTTAGCATGTTAGTAATTAGCTATGCTGTAAGCTATTTCCTTTGGTAAAACGAGCAGTCATTGTATTCTCACTGGTCAGACACTGACTGAGGGATATATGACTTTATTATCCAACAGGCACGGATACAATTGAGACACTGAACTGAAAGCCTGCTTATGCAGGCATGATACTTTTTCTATTTGAAAATGACAAATGTTTTTTTATAAATGCATTTTCATATTATCTTGTGTACGTATTACACCGAGTGTACAAAACATTAGGAACACCTGCTCTTTCCATGACATAGACTGACCGATGAATCCAGGTGAAGCTAGGATCCCTTATTGATGTCACTTGTTAAATCCACTTCAAATCAGTGTATATGAAGGGAGACAGGTTAAAAAAGGTATTTTTAAGCCTTGAAACAATTGAGACATGGATTGTGTTGTGCCATTCAGAGGGTGAATGGGCAAGACAAAAGATTTAAGTGTCTTTGAACGCGGTATGGTGGTACTGTAGGTGCCAGGCGCACCGGTTTGAGTGTGTTAAGACTGCAATGTGCTCGGTTGTTCCACACTCAACAGTTTCCCGTGTGTATAAAGAATGGTCCACGCCAAAGGACATCCAGCCACCTTGCACAACTGTGGGACACATTGGAGTCAACATGAGCCAGCATCCCTGTGGAACGTTTTCGACACCTTGTAGAGGGCCATCCTTGACGAATTGAGGCTGTTCCGAGGCCAAAAGGGGGTGCAAATCATATTAGTACGGTGTTTCTAATGTTTTATACACTCAGTATATGTGGTGTATGTAACTTGTGGTGCCACGCATGCATTGAATGTGCACAATTATTTACTTGATCTTGACTTCTGCTCTAAATGGGAGAATGTGGCAGATGTAATTGAGACACAATGAACTGAAAGAATGTGGTTTTTATATTTCTGTACCTCAATATGCAGGCAGGAAAAACTCAGATCCATCAAGAAAGTCTTCGCGGTGTCACCTGGATCCTTACTCTACATACAACACAGAGCGACACCTATTCCACTGGCATAAACTACGAGATGAGTAAACTCAAATCGTAGTAGAAGCCATCGTACTGGCAGCCACAGCTCTCTGCGGGGACACAGTGCCTCCCGCTCCTGAGGTAACCGTTGTCACAGAAGCATCCTCGGAGCAGCTCTGCTCGCAGCTGGCATCGATGCTGCTGACACAGGTGTTTCCACAGTCTGTTCCACAGAGCTCATAGTGGCTATTTGCTGGGCACTCAATATCTGCACATGCAGAGAGAGAGAGAGAGAATGAGAAAATCACCTGGAGACTACGTAAAGCATTTAGCTCATACAGTTGCAATCACTGAAAAGATTCCACACTGCGTGATTTTGACAAAAATTGTTTACATGCATGGTTAACTGCACATCAGCCAATTTCCTTTTAAGTGTTGGAACTTATGTGATACATTAAAATAGGTTGAATATTTTATGTCCCCAATGTACATTAGATAATACCAGACATTCTACAAAATTGTTGATGTGAAGCTTCACATTGAGATTTGTTATTTAAACTCACGGGCTGTCTTTTAGAATACAATCCAACTTGCAATTGTGCATGAGTACATGCTTCAGAAGAAAAAACTAAATCATGAAACTGTATGAGGCTTTTCAATCTACATAAAATACAGAATGACGTATATACAGTCACTGTATGAGGTTTGGGTCCTACCGCATTACCACAAAGGTTACACACAGATATGTTAGGTCCTATATCTACCAATCTAAAGTGAAGACAATTTGTCACTCACTGCAGGTGGTGTTCTGTCTCCAGGGTAGATCCTGACGTTGGGTTGACTGACAGGGCTGCTCACATAAGTCTGGACAGCCTGCAAAGAACATCCCTGCTCTCTGTTCCCCGACAGACACAGTCAAACACGCAGTCGCGGAAGTAGGGCTCGGGGTCCCCTGGCCGTGGCAAGAAGCTCAGGGTCCCTCAACGTCCCTGATGACCTCACACCGGCCGCGGGCGGACTCGGTTGTGGCATTGTGGACAGGAGGCTCCACAGCCATCGCTGCAGGTGTAGTTGGCCCTCCACCTTCCAAAAATTCCCAACTGGGAGGGAGTGGACGCCAGCATTCCGGAGGGGGTGAAGGAAGTCGTCGTTGCGATTGCCATTAAGTTTCCGCCAGGCGCACGTCATTCCGCTATAATGATAATAGTGATACAGTGAATCACAGATATAAGAAAGAACTGTTTAAAGCGCGGTTAAAAACAAACATTTCATTTGTTAGGTTTTTATTACCGTACTTTACCCTGACTTAAGAATTTTAACACATCAATCATTTATTAGACAAATTATGTGTGCACTGATTGCAAGAGATCATAATGGTTTTTACATTCGCCACACTACCACCAATGTGTACCTAACACACTGTGTTTGGAGGGGACCAGAGATAGACACCAACTGCGAGCCGTCGTAACCTGACACTCAGGCGAAATCGGAGTTGAAAAACGTGCGGAGTCCACTCGTGCTAGATGGACACCGTCCACGCATGCAAAGGATAGGCAGGTTGCTGGTCACGCCATCAATCTGAAAAGACAATTAAAGTATATGTCTTTCGCACATTGTTTACAATGTCGAAAAAACAGCATAGTATTTCTCAATGTTGTTCATCATCCACCTCTGGTATTTGTCAAATAGATGATGAATGTAATCAACAGAGATGTGGTAGATAACGTTTGTATTCCCCATGACCATGATAACACCTGAAGTGAATACCTCTATTACTTCATCATGCTTTGTTCAAGTATTTCTGCTGTTTGCTAGTCTGGGTAAAAATACATGGTACTCTTTCAAAAAAAGAAGATAACACAACTTTGACATGTTTCAGTTCATAGTACTATCTTTTGAAAAAGCTGATGCGTTTCGAAAAAAAAAGAAAAGAAGAGTACCACAAACTGAAATGTCATTTGACATAGTCTTTATCAAAGCTACGGTTTTTTTACCTTACCTGTAGCCACTCCATGCCTCTCCTGGAAATGTGCACCCAGTGGCCCACACATTGACAAACACCTCGGCTGTGATGGAAACTGTCAACCCGTTCCATGGCTCATTCCTGGCTCCCACAAAAAAGGCTGCAGCCCTCTCGTGGTGTTACCACACAGGGTTGCTAGGACGTAGCGGCAGGTGCCTGGAAATCGAATGCCCCCCATCAACATGTGAGGGTAGTGGGGGTCTCCAGAGGCGGAGCAGGTGCCATGGGGGTTGGCAGTGGCATCCGTATTCACCCTCCACCACACGGCAGGACTCCTGGGGGTGCAGGCATATGGGGAGCGCGGCCTGCTCCAGTGGTGCCGTTACAGGTGCACAGGCTCTGGCACTCCTCACCTTCCCAGAAGCGCTCACCGCCTTGGAAGGTGTGTCCCTGGTGGTGGCATCCGCAGGCCACTGGCGGAACGCATTGATTGGCGCTGAGTAGGTAGCCATCGTTGCACTGGCACCCTTCCTGGCACGCAGCGACACAGAGGAAGGGGAAGGAGAGGCTAGGGCAGGAGGCGGGACAGGAAGTGCCACAACGCTCGTAGTGGTTGTTGGGGGGACAGGTTTGTTTCTGAGGGGGGAAAAACGTGGATTTCATTGAAGAACCCTTTCAGACCAACACTACATAATACCATTAATAGGCTAAAAGCTGAACCATATCATGATTGCACCATGTATCATAGCTGAATCTCAAACCGAACACTTGGCACCTAAGCCCTTTATCGTTGGCCACTTGCCGTTGTGTACTATAGTGATCATCAAGTCTGCAACTGTTTTGGCCAAAATTTGCATTGAGACGATGCCACTCGACGCCCCAACTGCCACTTATAATATTCTAAAGTTCGAAACCATTTGCGAGCACCGTCTTTCACAACCTGTCTTGGGGCATGACTCGCTTGCTATGAAACACGGGCACTGGAGACTTGAGGCAGACACAGATACTCCGATAGACAGTGAGAAACTTGTAAAAATGACATCTCTTCTACTCCTGCACAAAATAAGTGCAAGTACTGTATACGGTTACCAGTGATTTCATCAGCTGGTTTTTAGCTTGTTTGTAGCCTGCCTGCTGCTAGCTAGATCACTGACAAACACAGGGATGGAATTTGAACTAGCGCTAGCTAAGGATGGTTGGGCATTGCACTGATAAAGGGCAGAGCAAGCTGTTTGCTAACTTCATTAAAAACCCGTTCATTGTGATAAATATGTTAATACACGTTGCTAGGTAACTAGCTAGTTTGCTTATTCGGAATGAGCATTGTCTTTAACGCAGGGGTTAAGAACACAAAAACATTCTATAAGAACCTTAAGTCGTCTCAGATTGATTATCTGAGGCCAACTCGCGCAATTGAAGTGTAGAGAAAAAATGTGGTAGCAATGGAAAACTGCTTCCAAAAGCATTTTTCCCGTGATTGCATTAAGAATTGTTGTGCATTGACTGCTTGTCAGAATACACGTTTCCTCCCTATGGCTCTCCCAATTGAATGCACCTCGAGAGGAATATATCTCACATACGACACACATACAAGCTGACTAGGTAAATAGGTAAACTAACCTACTATGGGGTTGTCTAACAACATTACATGGCACTGGAAAGTTGCATCCTGAGTAATAAACTTTAGGCTTTTGAATTACTTTGCCAAGAGCTACAGTACACTGCTGATTGATTGAGCGCATTATAGACTATCGTTATGGATTTTCCCTTCTTCTGCAACATAGGAGTGTAAGCAACAATCATGCATGTCAGTTCAGCGGCAAATATTTCGTAGAACAGACATGCTTCTGTATTAGGCTGTCATCTCTGTGAAGGATGGTTTTGTTCTCTTCTAACAAAAATATGCCTTATAGGAATAGGACATGTTAATCAAAAACATAGTGTGTTGCTACCAGCTATTATAGTGTTGCACAAACATAGGGGAATGCAGTAAGCTGTTGCTAATCTAGGGTGTCGACTGTGGCTAAACCACAAGGTTGAGACAAGATGGAAAAATGCTGAATAACAAGAAACAGGAGTGAGGAATGTGTAGCCATCGACAACTCCAGCTCAATCTTCACAACAAACACTTCCGGATATCTGGATCCTGTGTGCTGTGAGGCTGGGACCAGCCTGGGCACCACCGATAGGCTAGCAAGTTTAAACCACGCTAAGCCACTACTGTGACAGGCCAACTCTAAAGTTGGAACTACCTCTGTCACAGTATAAAAGAAGATGTCTGTACTATTTCAGTCAGTTCTCTGCTTTACCCTGCGTGGTGATACAGTGAACCGTAATATACGAAAATTGCATTCACCATTTATCGCTTGTGTTAATAAAATACTTAAAGTATATTCGGTGACTCTGAATCACATTTATCCTGATACCAGATTCGATTGACGCAACCCTTTACATCTCCAAACCCAATCCCCTGAGATTTTTATTGCGATCTACACTGATCTCAAAAAACGACTCTCCAGAATCCATATGACAGAAATCCGTCACAGTGACAGAGAACTTTAACCCCTGATTTAGTGTTGCACTAGCTGGTTGGTTAGTTCTCTTACGTTTCATATGAAGTGAACTGGCTCAAGCTTAGCTAACACGTTAATAATAGACAAGCTTCAGAAACATGAAACTCCTTAGCTAGATTTAAAATTGCGCGACTGAGGACCTCTCCAAATCAAACTTCAAAATAATTACAGATTTCTTGTTTATCTTGATTTATTCAGACTATTTTTCGGGTGACGTAGTATAACTGTTGTTGCTAGTTAACATGCTAAGATGCATGGGAACAAGTTGCTTCCAGGGCGCTGTGTCGCAATAGGATGCCACTCGATAAATAGGCTTCCGAAGGGCGGCAGTAAGATTGACCTGATTGAGTCATGAACGCTCATATCGAGTGATTGTGTGATCGAAGTGCTCGGTTTTGAGATTCAGACTATATGTATTATGCCCGTCAATGCTAGTATTCTATACTTAATTATACCACACTATACTTCTTATACTATACTGGCGTTGAAGGGCATAATAAGTATACATGAACCAGCTTGTGATACATGTGCATTTTAATGTAGGGGTTCAGCTGACGTGCAGCGTATGCAATAATGCTACTGGTGCTCACCACAATCAGTGACATCTCTCCAGTTTCCCACTGTGATGCCACTCTGTTGGCACATTAGGGCGTAACCACGAAGAAGCCTCACACAGGACCCCTGGGGCCCCGCCTGCTTCAGTCAAATCCTCCACACACTCTTCCACCCGATCCCGTGGGCCCACCCTGCTCTGGCACAAAGAGAACGGCCCACCAGGCAAGCCATTAGGCCCCATGACTGGTCAGAATAGTAAACAGTGGTGTTCTGTCCAATAGGTGGCAGCACCCTATTTTCTGTTTCCACACAATGCGCCGAGAGGGACCCGTTCCGCCAACTGTCTCCAAAGAGTTGCGAGTTGTTGACCAGAACACCGTTCGGGGTTTGAAAGTCGTCGTGCCTGTGGCCGTTGTAGTTGCCACACAGACCACTGAGGGAGCTGTTGTAGGTGCCTGGTGTGGTGACCCGGACCAAGTGAGGCCAGTCAATTTGGACGGTGACATCAAAGGAGGGTGTGGAGGACGATGCTGTGACACTGCTGTGGAAAGACCTGGATGTGGCGGACTCGGGCTAAAGGGCAATCGAATCAGCTGACCGTTCACTATGGTGGGATTCAAGGGGATCAATTCGTTAGGAAATGTGGGATTTGAGATTTGAACAAAAACTGGAGAGTTAAAGGGATTTGTAATTTGGGTGAACTATCCCTTTAAAGGAATTGAGTACATGAAGGAGAGGTGTTAAAAGCTTCTAGATTAAATCTCTCTCCCAGTAAAGTATTTAAAATATAATTGTATATTATAACTCAGCAAAAAAAGAAACGTCCGCTCACTGTCAACTGCATTTATTTTCAGCAAACTTAACATATGTAAATATTTGTATGAACATAAGAAATTCAACAACTGAGACAAACTGAACAAGTTCCCAGCCATGTGACTAACATACATGGAATAATGTGTCCCTGAACAAAGGGGGGTCAACATCAAAAGTAACAGTCAGTATCTTGGTGTGCCACCAGCTGCAGTACTGGCAGTGCATCTCCTCCTTATGGACTGCACCAGATTTGCCAGTTCTTGCTGTGAGATGCTATCCACTCTTCCACCAAGGCACCTGCAAGTTCCCGACATTTCTGGGTGGAAAGGCCTAGCCCTCACCTCTAATCCAACAGGTCCCAGACGTGCTCAATGGGATTGAGATCCGGGCTCTTCGCTGGCCATGGCAGAACACTGACATTCCTACTTTCAGGAAATCACGCACAGAACGAGGCAGTATGGCTGGTGGCATTGTCATGCTGGGGGTCATGTCAGGATGTTCCTGCAGGAAGGGTACCACATGAGGGAGGATGTCTTCCCTGTAACGCACAAATCGATCCCGCTCCAGAGTACAGGCCTCGGTGAAACGCTCGTTCCTTCGTCGATAAACGCGAATCAGACCATCACCCCTGGTGAGACAAATCGCAACTCGTCATTGAAGAGCACTTTTTTGCCAGTCCTGTCTGGTCCGGCGACGGTGGGTTTGTGCCCATAGGCGACGTTGTTTCGGTGATGTCTGGTGAGGACCTGCCTTACAAAAGGCCTACAAGCCTCAGTCCAGCCTCTCTCATCCTATTGCAGAAAGTCTGAGCACTGATGAAGGGATTGTGCGTTCCTGGTGTAACTCGGGCAGTTGTTGTTGCCATCCTGTACCTTTCTGCAGGTGTGATGTTCAGATGTACCTATCCTGTGCAGGTGTTGTTACACGTGGTCTGCCACTGCAGGGACGATCAGCTGTCGCTCTGGCTCCGTGGTAGCGCCTGTCCGATCAGCTGTCCGTCCTGGCTCCCTGTAGCGCTGTCTTAGGCGTCTCACAGTACGGACATTGTAATTTATTGCCCTGGCCACATCTGCTGTCCTTATGCCTCCTTGCAGCATGCCTAAGGCACGTTCATGCAGATGAGCAGGGACCCTCGGCATCTTTCTTTTGGTGTTTTTCAGAGTCAATAGAAAGACCTCTTTAGTGTTCTAAGTTTTCATAACTGTGACCATAATTGCCTAYCGTCTGTAAGCTGTTAGTGTTAACAACCGTTCCACAGGTGCATGTTCATTCATTGTTTATTGTTCATTAAACAAGCATGGGAAACAGTGTTTAACCCTTTACAATGAAGATCTGTGAAGTTATTTGGATTTTTACAAATTATCTTTGAAAGACAGGGTCCTGAAAAAGGGATGTTTCTTTTTTTGCTGAGTTTATATATTTTTTTAATTAAATCATACATCCGGRAGACAAAAGCAAAATCTGATATATCTGATACATTTGAGCAATGTYATGACTCATGACACATTCAATACACATTGTGGTTGGCAAGTTATCTGTAGTTACATTGTATTACTGAGGAATGGCACTGACCTGCACTCTGCTCCCACCTCCCATCTCAATTGACACCTGTGTCCCCACCGCTTCAAATTTCAGCACCTGGGTGAAACCCTGCTGGCCTCTGGGTACTTTCTCTGCCGACACCACAAAGTGAGTGTGGGGGGACCACCCCATGACCCTGGCCAGGATCAGCCCACAAGCCCCGGGGTACTGGAAGGTCACTCCGTCAAAAGTGCGGTAGGACCTGGGTCCTTCCACCCAGCAGGTGGCGTAGCTGGTTGGTCTGCAGCCCCTCTCCCCATCCTCCACGCTGCAGGCCTCAAGTTCTCCACACCCATGGGAATAACAGGCCATGGAGCCACGGCTGCAGATGCAACGCCTGCCGCAGTCCTGGTCCAGTACGACGGTCGCTCCCGAGCTRTAATAGCGGTTTTCGAAGGTGCAGCCACACTCGGCGAGGGGTACGCACACCCCAGCGCTCAGGACGTAACCAAGGTTACAGATACAGCTCTCCTGGGAGGGGAGGGGGCAGCCATGGGAGGCATTGAGGTTGCTGCAGGTGGCAGGACAGCTTGTGCCCTGGGACTCAAAGTGACTGTTGGCTGGGCAGGAGATTTCTGATGGAATACAATGGAAAGAGAAATGGTGAAAACATATGTCAGTTGAATTTTTATGATGCAATTCGTTGGAACAGAGACCATAGTTACAAGATTGATTGGCACATACAGTACATACCACAGAAGCCTTGCCTCCTCCATAATCCCGGCTGTATGCCATGCTGTTGGCACTGGGTGGCATACACGTTRAGGGACTGGCACAGAATGGGCTGGTACCCTCCCCCCACGCACAGATCATAGACGCAGCTCTCCTCATAGGTGTGGGGGGGCAGCTGGTCGTGGCATGGTGMAAATGGTCCAGACGGGTCCTGGAGGATACCGCAGTGAGCTGTGTTGCCATAAAGGCTCCTCTGGGAGGTGGTGCAGACGGCACAGTCCAACCCAGCACACTGGACCCTCTCACAGGCCGGGTCGTCGTTCCCGAGACGCTGCCAGCTGTTGGCAAAGTCAACGTCGGAGGTAGGATCTGTCCGTGCGAGAGAGTGATCATTCCTCGCGGTGGTTGTTGAAGTTCCGCACAGACCCAGGTGGCGTTGAAGAAGTTGAAAGGTACACTGATTCTCACATAGTGGTTTGCGCATACATCACCAGCAGGCCAAAATCGGTGCTGACTGCCAGGAGAGAACCAGACTGGTAGACCTGGATGGTGCCATTACGGAGGGAGAACGGGGTGGAGGCAAAGCTTCCGTTGACCTGGATGCGCAGAATGAGTAGAAATCAATACATTGAGGGGTATGAGAGAGAAGGACATAATTAGAACACTACACTATATATACAATAGTATGAGGATCCCTTCAAATTAGTGGATTCGGCTATTTCAGCCAAACCTGTTGCTGACAGGTGTAATAAATTGAGCACAAAAGCCATGCAATTCTCCATCTCCTCTGGAACAATGTTAGACAACAACTGTTCGTCAGGAGCTTCATGAAAGGGTTTCCATGGCCGAGCAGCCTCACACACACATAAGATATGAGGGGTGTGAAGCTCGCCGCAATTGGACTCTGGACAGCAGAAACACGTTCTCTTGTAGTGATGAATTACGCTTCACACACTGGCAGTCTAGACGACAAATCTGGTTTGGTGATGCCAGGAGAACGCTACTTGCCGAATGCATAGTGCCAACTGTAAAGTTTGGTGGAGGAGGAATAATGGCCTGGGGCTGTTTTTCATGTTTCGGGTAGGCCCTTAGTTTCAGTGAATATAAATTTAACACTACAGCATACAATGACATTCTAGACGATTCTTTGCTTCCAACTTTGTGGCAACAGTTTGGGAAAGGCCCTTTCCTGTTTCAGCATAACAATGCCCCCATGCACAAAGCGAGTTCCATACAGAAATGGTTTGTCGAGATTGGTTTGGAAGAACTTGACTGGCCTGCACAGAGCCTGACCTCAACCCAACAAAACACCTTTGGGATGTATTGGAACGCTGACTGTGAGCCAGGCCTAATCGCCCAGCATCATGTGCCCGACCTGAATAAGGTTCTTCTGGTTGAATGGAAGCAAGTCCTTGTAGCAATGTTCCAATATCTAGTGAAAATTATTCAAGAAGGGTGAGCTGCTATTTAGCAGCAAAGGGGGGACCAACTCCATATTAATGCCTATGATTTTGGAATGAGATGTTCAATGAGCAGGTGTCACGTACTTTTGGTCATGTAGTGTATATATAAAAGTAAAAATAATACTTCTCCTACAGCATTATGAAGATCAATTTAGTGAAGTGCAAGTTAACATGTTTGTGAACTATGTGCAATGCAATGTGAAATCAACAGTAATAAACATACAATCTTCTTGAGCGACAAGAAACTCTTACATGTGTACGAGCACTGACTTTTGCTTCGGCTTGGTGTCTTTGACCAGCTCTATCTCCACGGTAAACAGATACCCTACCAGACGGGTCCAGGACACCTGGGTGCTACCCGGTTCTCGTTCTTTCCCTCTACAACGTAGTAGGTCAGTCATGGCCACACTCCTCTGACAGGACAGATAAGTGCAGGTGCCCTGGAAGTGGAACATTCTTCCGTCAAAGGTGTAGTAGTGGGGGTCGCCGGAAACGGTGCAGGTGCTGCGTTCAATCGTTTGGCAGGAGAACTGGAAGGCGTCGGGTTGACAGTTTGGGAAAAGGAGCAGGGTTGGCTCTGGCACTGAATGCCTGTACTGGTGCAGGTGCACCTCTGTCGCAGCCTGTTGTCACTCCAGAAGGATACACCAAACTGGACAGGAGACCCTGAAAGAGAGTGATAGAAGATTTTCATAGCCAATGTTATGGGGTAAGAACAGAAGCCTGGACAAGATAATTTAATTTAATTAAACCTCGCAGAGTCTCTCAGTAACATGATGCAACCATCACTTAAAAAAAATATATTGAATATAGTTTGTCTATTTAGGAAAAGAACAGTAATTCTTACACAAATCAAAAATAAGGGCTCCTATGTTTTGTATTTATAGTGTTGTTCTCACCATTGAAAGTACAGCCTCTTGATCCATGGTCTGTGCGAAAGGCCCAGCGACCTGCAACATTGACGTTACTGTGGAGCTGAACGCTGTAAAATTGTTTGAAATGATCCAGGGATCGAGAAGTGGTGGGTGGAGCGATTGTGTCATAGCCAGCCTAGTAAAAAAAATAGACACAAATGTATTTAAAAAATTGAATGATGAAAAAAAATTTACATCACCAGACAATAATATTTGTTGTTGTTGCAGAAATGCTTTCCTGAACGTGAACTTTCATGTGCCTTAATTACAAACTTCTATGGGATCAGTAAATATTGAGTTTTGCCAAGGAAGAAAGCACTGAGCTATATAGGGAGAAAGACAGGATCCTTTCTGGCTAGCCATGATTGGCTGAGACAATGGAGGGTTGACCATGCGACATGTGAATTCTTAAAGAGATGGGTGGATCTATGGCTTAAGAGGGTGTGAAACGATGCTGATTCTCGTAAACAAAGAAGTTCTCCCCAGCATCAAAATCTTTCAAGGGTATTTTCTCCTACTTGTTCTCCTAAGTGGGATAACAAGTTTACCAACTTTTTAAAGTAGAATAACTTTCCCTGTTTCCTCCAATCACATGAATTATATACAAGATCTGAATCTAAACTTTGTACAAATAAGCCCCCTTTGGGATAGACAGTCACAATTATGCATTCATTCTTCTGACCTGAATGCTGCGTTGTGATGGTGCAATCTGCCCATAGTTCATCAGACAAGAGAGGATGAGACACCAGGCAATCAGAACCACTTGGAATGTGGTTTCCTTAATTAAGGAAATGAGAGAAAGATTTTAATCAATACTACTTTATAATTGTAAACAATTTTTGCAATTTAAGAATCATTCAATTTCATTCCATCTTTGCATACAGGTGTTGTATCGATTGCCTTTACAATACGCATTAACTTTTGATAGATATGGAACCACAAGAAAATCTTACTTCCTGTTGATGGTGTAGTAGGCACCCCTATCCCATAGCAATGAAGACCAAATTAGCAGAGAAGACAGGTTTGGGAAGTACTGATTGATATCTTGTGTGGCCTGTTGAAGAACACTACGCTGATGTAGTGCTGGTAACAGATGCTACCATCCTCGGTTGTCAATCGTTCCAAAATGGAGCTATGAGATCTATTGTGGAATGTGCAGGAAAACTGTATGGCATGGACATGCTTGGTTGAACGTCAGGTGTCCATTGTGGTTAACCTTAAATCAAATGAATTCATGAAAAATGGCAAATGATTACACAATTATTTTGTTTATTTGTATGTATTATCAGAACTAGGTTTTGAATTGCTAAAGATAAGTTCAGGCTTTTACAATTCCTCACGCCGCTGAAAGTAGTCTAATGGATCAGGAGAAACTGTTTTTGTATACATTTTTCCAAATCTGAGTGGAATTTGTTGAAATTGTGAAAATTTGGTTAATTCTTAGTGTGCAGTCTGTTTTAAAAGACCTTGAAATTCAACTCTGTTTGAGGATGGAGTTTTGGTCTGCCGATGACATCACCAGGTGGTAATTAGTTTAATAGACCCAATAAGAAGGAAGAGTCAATACTCTCTGCTATAAGAGCTACTCCAGGAACCATCCAGCAACTTTTTTGGGCATGCAACATCTTAACAGCTATTTTGATTGTAAAGTGGTATACCTTTCACAACCAATAATTCAACCTGAAGCAAAAGTAAGTCATAATGCATTGCATACAGATTTCCCCTAAGATATTCAAAACCAACAGGTTTTCATGCAACAGATAATAAATATAACATTTCTACCCACATATATCTGGTGGTTATAGTGTTTCCAGAAATAGACAAAGTGGCCGGCTCAGGGTATAGAGGGGAACTTTCATCATCTGATCTGGATCATGGTGTCTCCAGCCCCAATGGATAGAAGTGGTCCTGAACGAACAAAATGCCCATATCATAAAAAAGTAATTATCCAGCAATATTTGACCACACGGCAATATTTAAGTGAGTATTTCCTACCACATGATCAGTCAGAAAGTATAACCTGGTCATCAAAGTTGGATCACATAAGCAAGAAATTTATTTTTAGAGTATTATAGTAAAAAACATAACATGATTTTAACAAACGTAATTATTGTCTTAATTGGTAGAAAACCTAAAAAATATTTGAGCAATTATTAAGTGTGTTTAAATAACCTCAAAGTCTGGTTCTTTTCACTTTTTAAATGATTTGCCATTCAAAGAAATGGTTACTGGGTTGGCACAAATCACATGCACAAACAAAGAGGAAATATATTAGCTATAGATCATCCTCATATTTCTAGCTAATCACATACTGTATACAGCAATCTTACTGAGCCACCCTATTACCAGTAAAGTCAAATGTTGCATAATTCTCTTTTCCCTGGTGGGACAATGAAGGTGATTAGTGAACAAAAGCATTGCAGTGATTGGCAATGTACCTTTATTGTCAGGGGACATTTAAACCTAAGGATCCGCCTTTTCCCTCCCGATTTTCGACTAAAATGACATAACTCCAAATCTAACGCCTTAGCACAGCCTGAAGCAAGGATAATGCATATTATTGGTACATATTTGAAAGAAACACTCTTGAAGGTGTGGCAAATGTAGGAGAATAATAACACAATAGATCTGCTAAAAGATAATACAAGAAAAAACACAACTGTTCTTTTGTAATTTTTTGTACCATCTTTGAAACGCAAGCGAGATGCAATAATGTATTATCAGCCTAGGTTCAATTTAGATTTGGCCACTAGATGCAGCGCGTGTATGTTGCAACGTTTTAGACTGATCCCAATGAACCATTGCATTTCTGTTCCAAATGTTGTGTCCAATACTGTCCAAATATGCCTAATGTTTATTAATAACTTTTCATGTTACAAATTGTGCACTCTTCTCAACAATAGCATGGTCTTCTTTCACTGTAATAGCTACTGTAAAATTGGACGTGCAGTTAGATAACAAATTTAAGTTTTCTGAACAATATCAGATATTTCTTATGTCTTGGGAATGTTCTTGTTACTTATAACTTCATGCTAATTTATTAGCCTACTTTACTTCAACCGACCGTGCACAGGACAACCGATCCCTAAGAAGTTTAATTAACATAAACATATTGACATCTACTGGCTTCCACACGGTCACAAGCCACTGATGCATACCTTTGGAACATCTCAATTTTAAAAGTTGAATAAATCCATGTAATATAGCCTAAACCTTTAGACAGGTTATAAGAACCATGAAAGAAATTGTAGACTATTCAGAAGAACAGAATAGCATACTCCGCATTGTCTCATGTTAGGTCCTGATCTGGCTATGCCAAATGGCTGTGGGCTAGACTAGTTCATATGCAGACAATTTGGTTAGAATTCCATGCATTATTCTAGATAAATTGTATTCTTCATACTAGAAAATTAACAAAGCTGAATCAAATTTGAGGAGAGTCTCACATGCGGCTATTCTGTGCTGAGCGGTTAACAAGAAGTAGGTACTCCTATATGCTTAATTTAGAGTTTATCATGTAACTTTAGTTGTACTACAAATGTTGGGCTATATATTAGGTTTTTTTACTACTTTTTTCTCCCCAATTTCGTGATATTCCAATTACAATCTGCACGGGCTCGGGAGAGCGAAGTCGAATCAATGCGTCCTCCGAAACATGACCTGCCAAACCGCTCCTTAACCACTTCGCTCACCCAAGTCAGCGGCAGGCGCCTGGCCCGCCACAAGGAGTTGCTAGAGCAAATGAGCCAAGTAAGCCCCTACCAAACCCTCCCTAAACCTGGATGACCCTGGGCCTATTGTGAGCAACCTTATTGGACTCACACAGCTTGGGATCGAACCCCAGGCTGCAATGATCCGCCCACACTGCAATGCAGTGCCTTTAGACCGCTGACAACTCGGGAACCAATTTTTAGATTTTTTAAAATACATTATAAGGCTGCATGATGCAACTCTAATGATGATTTGAAAATATCGGTTAAAGGAATGAGCTCTGCTTTTTTTTTTTTGCGTAGACTGTACAACTGCATCAGTCTTCATTCACAATTTGACAAGCACTTGCTAATGCTTCCAATTTCCTGGCGGGATCCCCTTTGTGTGGCCGTAATGCACATAAAACAATCCATGCCTTTTTCAGCCAAGTGGCCATTGGTCCCTGGGCTCGGAGTGCTGGCGTTGTGCCCTTCTCCCTGAGTGCTGCGTGATCCGAAGCACCTCTCACTCACATGCTTCCATCACGTGATCGGTCTTTCTTACAGGCTACAAGTGAAGACAGACTGTGAGAAATTAACAGGATCATGTTATAAATACTGTTATTGCATAAATGGTTTGTTTATATGCAACAGAATAGGGGGTTCTTAAACTCATCTGTGTTTTCTACTTGAGAAGGGCCTCTGGGGGCTTAATGCTGACGTAATTTACGATGCCTTAGGCCTACATTCCACATCATGTAAAGGGAGATGCTCCGGTTTGACTGAAGGTACCAGGCGAGAGATCGGCTCGGAGCAACCCTGTTCACACATGAGAACGGTCTTTAACAGCAAGATACGTCTGATGTGAATTATAGTACATCTTTCAATCAAATATTAACCGTTGTACCATCCATAACTCTATTGTTTGTCATGACATTCAGGAGGCATTAGTTTGTATAAAAATGGTATTGTCATCTTTGCTTCAGGCTCTCAAGATCAGTCTGAAGGGTGATTTGTCGACATGCCACACATTATCGTCAGAGCACTCAACGAATTCTTTTGTATGTGTGTGCTGTATTGACCTGCTCCTTATATAAAGTGAATAAAGATTTAAGTTTAGTATAACTCGACTTTTGTGATGAAGTTTTTCTCTTATATTTGATGAAAAGAAATTAACCACCCAAAACAGCATCGGGGACGGCAACTGCACGTCCTTATCCAATTCCGAAGGCCATATTGTAAGATATTGGAAGAATGTCACATTACTTTTTTGTCAGCCAACCAAGATGTGTAGGCTAACGAACAACAAAGAGCACTCCTATGTATTTACTATCCCCACATCAGTACAAAATTAACGCTATTCTAATTCTGTGCGAGGAACCAAATATTTCAAACTATAGTCCTGGGACAGTTCTGGATGCGATAGAGCCCACACTAATACAAACACTAACACTTTTTTTCCGCAATGTGGCTAATGAACAGATCAGAACTGTTAGTTTATCACATTTTAAACTATTAGGCTTATTATCGGCAGTAGGCTTATGTGGCGAATGTTCCCCAAACTGAAACACAGGCCGCTCTTATGGTATTCGTCATCAGGCCTTATAAGGGGATTATGTTGATTTGTTCACATTAAGTTGTCAAACAAATACTTATGCATAAACATAATAGGCCTAATGGGGCAGCTACATGAGGTTCGACTATGAATATTCGAAAAGTTTGGGGAAAATTGTTTCTTGCCTTAGCGCTGGGCATCAATTCACAATGATATATATATTCACTAAAGTGATATCGCTAAATATTGGACCTCAGACTACTCTTCGATTTTAATCTTGTCTTTCATATAACCCAAAATATATTATGCTGACATTTTTTGATTAGAAATGGATTCATATCAGGCACCTGTCTCGAAACAAGCGGGGAAGAAAAATACATGTCATCCTATGCATTTAAACATAGCAAATGGAGGATGCCTTTTCCGGGTTAATTTTCATGACGCCAGGTAGGCTTAACTTTGTTGTAATATAAGAAATGTGCTTAGTATAGAAAGTTGAAGAAATAATATAGTAGGCTAGCCTATAGAATAGCCTGGGAAGGGAATCCTCCTTTTTTAAACTAGAGTGCCATCACACTGTTTTCTTGTAATTGCATAATGGTCTCTCATGAAGTTTTGATTGGATTTCGATTATCATTTGCAATAATGTCAGTTGGCATAGGACTAAATGGTCCATATACACATTGACTGCCCTTGTGACTCGTGAACGCCGGAGTGGCGGTAATACGGTCACACAACATCCTCGTCTGACATGAAACTGAAAAGAAAGAATGACCAGGGATGTGTTGGGGACATTTAACAGAATGTGACCTGGCAGATTCGGGTGCTGTATTTGAATAATCAACCCGGAGAAATGGTTGCCGTTGTTACGGGTCTACCACCAACTTCGTGTTTTTGTTTGTTTTCGCATTGTTTTTAACTTAATTTGTACATAATGTTGCTGCTACCGCTCTTTATGAACCGAATACAGAGCTTCTGGATAGCAGAACAAGAGATTAACTCAACTCCGATCTGGACAAAGATTTTTTTTAATAGTCAACGCAAAAGAATATGTCAGGACCCGTGTGAGAAAAACAGTCAACTAATATCGGCAGAACCCAGAAGATGCAGACTCAGCATACTAGAATGGTGTTTAATAAAAGGACAAGATCTCAGGCAAGAATATAAATCCCACGTCAAAAATAAAGCCAAGAGGCACAAAATTGGATACCTCCAAAATAAAAAGAAACTCACAAAGTGGTAAAACAAGCAGGGAAAAACAAACCTCAAAAGACTACTCAAAATACACAAGCACTAAACCAGAGAACCTCTGGAAAACAATAAGAGAAATATATTTTACAAAAGGCTGGGCTGGGTGGCTAACAAACACTGAGCAAAGAACTGAGGAACACACAGGTTAATACTAACAAGGGAACGACACACAGGTGCAAACAATAATTAGAGCAAGAAAAAACAAAAGGTACAAAAAAGTGCAATGGGGATCTAGTGACCAAAACCTGAACAGTCCTGGCCAAAACCTGACAGAGAATCCCCTTCCTAGGAAACGGCTCCTGAACGTTCCTACCAGCTTACTACAGGGTTGGAGGGCCTGAACTCGACACGAATGAAGGTCGGGTCCAGTAGGTTTTTTCTGTCCTTACGGGCAGGAACCCAGGAGCGTCTCCTCGGGACGTAGCCTTCCAGTCCCACCAGATACTGCCCAGCACCGCTGCACCGGCGAACCAGTACCGGTGGGGACGGTATAAGCCGACTGGCCTGCGATACACGGAGCGGAGGGGAGGTCGCCTGCAGGGAAAGGGGAAAAAAACAACAGTTTTATAAAAGAATGTAAATGTTGGATTGATCTAAGGGATTGGGGTAGTGAGCGAAAAGTAACGGATGACTCTCTGCAACTCTAAAGGGACCGATTGAAATTCTTGGGACAGTCTACGAGACCTCACCCGTAGCGTAAGTTCTGTTGAGAGCCATATCTCCTGGCCCGGGGTACAGGAGTAGGACCCGGAGCGGCGACCGTCCTTGTTGGCTTGTCGCTGGACTCGCTGTCAGGACCGAAGATTAAGACGGCCTCTTCCACGTAAGCTCGACAGCGTCTGACTGAACCTCGAGGCTGAAAGCACCTGACTTCTCTCCTGCGTTCCGGGAACAATAGATGGAGCAATAGCCAAACTGTACCTCGTGCGGGATATACCTACGTGGAGGAGGACACAGGTTGTTGTGCGCGTACTCGCCCCAAACAAATGAAAGTGACCATGTGGACGGGTTTTGTGCGAACCATACATCTGAGGGTGGTTTCACTCCTGATTCATCTCTTGGTTTTGGCCGTGGATCGGATGTACCCACTGAAGATAAACTGGCCGTGGCCCCTGAGTTGGCAGAAGGCCTTTTCCAAATACCTTTGGGCGAACTGGGGACCTCTGTCCGGAAACCATATCTTGCGGATGCCAAAGACCGGACACGGTTTAATCACCAAAATCATCTGTTTCCTTGGCAGAAGGTAATTTTGGTCAAGGGAACAAACCTGGCGCTAGAAACCTGTCGATGAATGATAGGATCAGTATGTAATTACCATGGGACGGAGGAAGGCACAGTAATAAAGTTCCAACGAGATATGGGACGCAGTCGGTGGGAATAGATAAAGGTAAGGAGTCCTTGAGGGCGGTAGGTGAGAAGATTTGCCTCGGCAGCAACGGGACACCCTTGACGAAAGTGCAACGTCTCTCTATGGTGGGTCCACAAGAACTACGCTGATGAACTTTCCAGGTGTGGACTACGCCCGGTGACAGGTGAGGCGAAGAGAGTGCCCCCCACAGAAGGACTTGGGATCTTTTCCTGCCTTGGAACAAACATCCGATTGCAGACCTCCTTAGGACCGTTCGATTGGCTTGAGCCTGTCTCTACGGTTCCTCAACTGCCAGCAGATGGAGCCAGATTCTTAGCGGCAGGAAATCAGTCATTGTCAGTATCTTCTGAAATGGCAAGGAGAGTAGACTCGTGACAACAGCGTCCGGTTTGAGATTCTTCGACCCGGTATAGTGAGGATAAATGGAATCGTGAATGAAAAGAGACACTCGAGCTTGTCTGGAGTTTCAAATCCCTTTTTGCCTGCTGGATATACTCCAGATTTTTGTGGTCCTAAGACTGAAATGGTTGAGAAGCCCCCTCGACCATGTGTCTCCATTTCCTTCAACTCCATCTTAACCGCAGGAGTTCACGATCCCCACATCGTAATTCACCTCTCTGGCCGGGGTAAGCCCGGTGAGAGAAGAAGGCCGGCAAGTAAGCCTCTTTGCTTCCCCCCTCTGAGAAGGAAGCCCAACAGCCAAACCTTTCTGATCGAGTCTACTCCAACAAAAGGTTATCCGCCTCGGTGTGTCCGGATGGGAGCGATGAGGATGCCTGCTGAAGCCTTGTGAAGCCGTCTCAGCTTCTCCTCCCACAAGAAACCTTGTGTTGCCAATTCCCTTGTTACAGCAGAGAGGGCTGGCCACGAGCTGAAGTTCTTCTTGGATGAAACTTGGCGGTAAAAGTTAGTGAAGCCCAGGCAAACGCTGAACCCTTACGGACTTGGGGTGGGCCAATCCGCTCGCCGGGCCTACTTCTTGGGTCCAATCTGGACTCCGCCGGGTTCCACCTACAAATCCCAGAGATTGTACTCGAGAGGAATGGACATTCACACTTTTCCCGGCTTAACGTACAAATGGCTTGTCTAGGAGGCGTTTGAGCACTTGTCTGACATGCTTAGTGTGTTCTTGAAGGGAGCTCGAAAAGATGAGGTTCATCCAAGTAAACAAACATGAAATGTAAGCATATCCCTAAGCACATCGTTTATGAGCGCTTGGAACACAGCGGGGCGTTTGGTCCAGGCCGAAGGGCATCACAAGTATTGTTATGACCAGTAGGCGTGTTGAAAGCGGTCTTCCAACCGTCACCGGGTTTGATCCGCACAAGATGGTATGCGTTCCGTATGTCAAGCTTAGTGAAAGACCACTGCTTCCTGGAGCAGCTCAAAGGCTGTGGCCATAGGGGTAGCGGTGTAGCGGTTACGGACGGTTATGGCATTAAGTCCCGGTAGTCGATGCAAGGTCGTAATCCACCGTGTTTTTTGGCCACAACGAAAACCCTGCTCCCCGGCGAGGTGGATGGACGCATGAGGCCTGCTGCCAGAGCGTCCTTGATGTAGGGTATCCATAGCAGCTCGTTCGGAGGAGATAGGGAAAAGATCCGACCCTGGGGGGGCAAGGTGCCCGGAAACAGGTCGATGGGGCAATCGTAAGGTCTATGGGGTGGTAGTTTGGTGGCCCTCTGTTTGCTAAATACGGTTTGAGGTCATGGTAACACTCGGAACTCGGGACAGGTCGATGGATTCTAGACGACTCGGGAGGGAATGGGGAACTAGGGAAGATACAAGTGGCTTGGCACGTAGGAGGCCCCACTGCTTGAATAGTGCCCACAGACCAGTCGATGTGAGGTTTATGGCTGTGAAGCCAGGGGTATCAAAGGGAGAGCTGGCGGAATCACAGGTCAGATGAAAGTTATCACTTCCTGGTGTTGGGAAACTGAAAGTCGCAAGGGGGTAGTGACACGAGTGACAAGTCCAGATCCCAAGGGCTTTCCATCCAACGTAGTAACCTTAATGGGTCACTAAGAGGTTCAGAGGAACCCATTTCTCCTTCGCCCAACACCATCCATGAAGTTACCTGCGCTCCAGAGTCTACCAAGGCTTGAAGGGAAGCTCTCGTGGTCAGTTCAAAGGGTAACTGGAATAAGCAGGCGGGAGTTGGATGGATGGGGGGTTATGTTTCGTTACCACGAACCTCCACCTGGCACGGAGAGTGCGTTTTCCCTGACCCGGGACACGGATGAACAGCCAGCCATAAAGGGGCTAGTCTACAGACGGAATAGCCACGGTGGAACACACAGACAGTAGATGGTAAAAATCAATGGGCCGCGACATTCGGCTCCTTATCCGGTACTGCAGAGAGGGTCGATCTTATCTCACTACATCTCCAGGCCACGAGAAGGATTCCTGAGTTCAGAAGCACGTAGAGCCGAACAGATACACAAATAAACAGGAATGGAGTACCGTGAATTATAGGACAGTGTGCAAGTCAGGCACCCAGACTAATTAGTAGCCAAGTGGATCCTATGGTGTCACCTAGCGGGGCAGCCGGGTGAGGAGTGAGAAGAGGCTGGTGTGGAGGGCGTGACCCGGTGGGACAGGGGTTACCGGGAGGGAGATACACAGTTATGGAGTACGGAACATCGGGCTCAGGCGTGGGGCACGCTTTTAATAAGTGATTAGAGGGTAGAGCTTCCGGTGAGAGAATTCGTGACAGGTTGGATTGGCTTCCGCCGTCTTCCCGGGGGGTGGTCTGCTCTCAGACGGTGGTCGTCGTCGAAGATGGAAGTCCTAAGCCGTCAGATATTGGAGTCCGTGAAGTCGGGGCGTCTGTTAGAAGCGAGGAAAGTAGCAGCGGATACTTGGGGGAACTTGTGAGATGGAAGGTTTGACAAAGAAGGGGAAATGGGAATTATCTTCTGTGTTGTGGCTTTCCAATCACCATGTGCTAGCTTCGTGGCAGTGGTTGGCGGCTCAGCTGCGCTAGCGGGCAATGTCGGGGGGAGGCTACGCACTGTTGTTCATAGGATCAAGCTATATTTGTGAGGTGGAGTCAGTCGATTGTGATCCGGGGGGCAGAGATAATCCGGCGTTGTTTTAAGTGCAAGAAGAGACCCCATGTCCATCCGATGCCTGGTAAATTGGTGAGTAATATCCAGGTATACAGGGCTGGTGTCTGGGAGAGCAAGGAACAAGGTAAAACAAGCTGCTAGAGCGGCAGCGAATTAATCGGCTAAAGGGGGATGGCTGTAGCTTGATTTAAGACGCCAGCTTTGCTGAGGGAATTGGCGGTCGCGGTTCAAATCGGGTGCGTCTCGGTTGGCTGGCAAAAAAAAGGTCAGTCCAATTGGCCAAACAAGAGGTATTGTAGCGGGCCCAAGAATTCGCCAAACTCGGATGGTCGGTAGATAAGTCCGCACGGCTGCGGGGCGGGACCCCTTTCTGGTTTGGAGGGAGGGTAGGAGCTCGGTTTGGGCTGAGCTCCAGGTAGCCCCTTGGGGATCTTTGAAAAAAAAACCACTCCTTTGATTTCAGGCAAAGGTAAAGTACTGGCAACAGGACTATGTTGGGCCATTACGCCGGTCAAGATGGGCCTACCACACAGCAGTAGGCCTCCCAGCGCTTGTATCGCGGACAGCGCATGTATGAACTATCAAAGTGCTTAATGGCTGCGTTAGCTCCTTTTGGACCGGTGTCGGCCTGTGGTGCGGGACAAAAACGAGGACGGAGGGTGGTTTATTGGCAGGCGGCTCAAGGAGAGAGAAATTGGGTTTAAAACCCCTTTACATAACACTCGGATCACCCTGGAAACAGTCAGCTACGGGTTGGGCACTCGGAGACTGCTGTGCGTACGACTGACAGCATGTTCAAGGCTGTGAGATACGGTGGTATTGTCAGAGCCCGTTCGGGGGTATACTGCTTCGGGCATCGTTCGTCAAAGTGTAGCATCCGGTGATAATGGTCACTGGGAAGCAGAAGGGCAAGAAAGTGGTCCAGTCAGCTTGCAATATATGCTAATTGGATCAATCCTGGAAATCGTGTTGATATCTCTTTATGGGAAGCGATTCTTCTCCTCGGAAGAAGTTAGAATGTCCAGGCCATGGTAGCCTCTTTCTGGGGGAACAACAATTCTGACCGTTGGAGCAGACCTAGTCCACGCAGCTACTTGGCCGGGTGCGGCAGAGCTGAAAGCTGGGCTGTGGTCCGGGGACATTGTTGGGGGGTGAAAAAGAAGGCTTCCTGATAGGGGGGACCTAAGCAGCATGTGGGGCGTCTTGAACCTCGATTACTCTGGAGCGTTTTCTATAGTGTATTTTTTAATGGGCTCTTTTCTCTCAAGTGACGCGCCTGAGTGCATTTCAGGATAATATCAGGGGTGTACGCGTAATGTTCTAAGTCGCAGGGAACCAGGAAATGAACAAAATACATCAGGCATACTAGAAAAAGAGTAATTTATGCAAGGTCCGTAACCTAAAGGAATTGGGAAAGTACTGCGGGCATAATAAGATATGAGCCGGAAAATGTACAGCAGTAATGTATATTCACACGTCAAAATAATATCATGCCAAAGAATAGTGGTAACAACAAAATGAAATACTGTCGCAAAATAATTAAAAAATCAACTTTCTGACCTAAACACAGGTGGGGGTGAGTGTAATAAAAAAAAGGCATGGGTAGAAATAAAAAAACCCTTCGAATGAAAGACACTAAACTACAAATAACTAGAACGGAGACTATCTTAAATTCTTACAGAGAACTACTAGGTGACATGAAAATCACCAAACTTAAAAGTACAAGAAAAAGTTACCACACTACTGGTCCAAACGAAAGGCCTGGGGGCTGGGGTGCTAACATACAACACTGCGCAATAGCACTGAGGACCACACAGGGTTTAAAATACTAACAAGGAACGACACACAGTGAACAATAATTAGATGGCAAGGAAAAACAAAGCTTGCTAAAACAGAAAGGTACAATGGGGAACCACTCATCTTGCGTAATGTCATGATTCAGACTAACATCTATCATCACTGCTGAACAGGTGCAGTTCGGCACGAACTAACCATCGACGAATATGCATTCCGACCTGAAACTCTGTATTGTTTCGCGTAACTGAAAAAAAGATTGGAATACAGGGGCCGTGGAGATAGTGCCTTTGGAGAATTTGCGGCAAGTGGGTAAACGCTCTACCATCTGTTCTATGGCCACTGTCAATCACTGTGGATAAAATTGGATGATTCGCCGTCTATAATTAAGTAAAATACATATAGAAAATATTTAAGATTCTTCCAAATAGCCATCTTTTGCCTTGATGAACAGCGTTTGCACACTCTTGGTATTTCTCTCAAACCAAGCTTCACCTGGAATGCTTTTCCCAACAATCTTAAAGGAGTCACATATGTGAGCACTTGTTGGTGCTTTTCTTCACTCTGCTGGTAATTCCTATACCCCAACCATCTCAATTGGGTTTGAGTCGGGTTGATTGTGGAGGCTCGAGCTCACTGATACTGCTACTCCCATCAACGCGACGATCTCCTTTATCTTGTCAAGAACCCCCTCAAGCCTGGTACACCCCTTGGTTGGGTCATCTGAAAGCCTTACACAGTGAGTTGTTGCTTGAAAAACCAAGAATGATCAGTCCACTAACAATCCAGACAGGATGGTATCGGCTGGGGACATCGACATTCGGGCCGTACGTGGGAAGCTGTTTTTTGATCACAATGTTCCTTTAAAATAAATCACCACAGTGTCAACCAGCAAAGGGCATCCCAAACATCACCACTCAAACCTTTCCTCCATGCTTCATGGTGGGAACCACACGGAGATCATCGTTCATCTATCTCGCGCCTCACAAGACACAGCGGTTGGAACAAAATCTCAAAATGAGGACTCATCAGACCAAAACAACAGATTTCAACGGTCTAATGTCCATTGCTCGTGTTTCTTTGGCCAAGCAATGTTCTTACTTATTTTGATATCTCTTAGTTGTGGTTTCTCTTTGCAACAATTGGCCACGAAGTCCTGATTCACGCAGTATCTTCTGAATAGTTGATGTTGAGATGTGTCTGTTACTTGAACTCTGTGAAGCATTTATTTGGGATGCAATTTCTGAGGCTGGTAACTCTAATGAACGTATCCTCTGCAGCAGAGGTAACTCTGGGTCTTCCCTTCCTGTGGCAGTCCTCATGAGAGCCAGTTTCATCATAGCGTTGATGTTTTTTGCCACTGCACATTAAGAAACTTTCAAAGTCCTTGAAATTTTCCGCATTGACTGACCTTCATGTCTTAAAGTGATGGACTGTCCTTGCTCTTTGCTTATTTGAGCTGTTCTTGCCATAATATGAACTTGTTATTTTACCAAATAGGGATTTCTTCTGTATACCACCCCTACAGTGCCTTGCAGAAGTATTCATCCCTCTTGGCGTTTTTCCTATTTTGTTGCATTACAACCTGTAATTTATTTGGATTTCATGTAATGAACATACACAAAATAGTACAAATTGGTGAAGTGAAATGCAAAAAATAACTTAAAATAATAATGAAATGGAAAAGTGATGCGTGCATATGTATTCACCCCCTTTGCTATGAAGCCCCTAAATAAGATCTGGGGCAACCAATTACCTTCAAGAGTCACATTATTTAACGAATTAAGTCCACCTGTGTGCAATATAAGTGTCACATGATCTGTCACATGATCTCAGTATATCTACACCTGTTCTGAAAGGCCCCAGAGTCTGCAACCCCACAAAGCAAGGGGCACCACCAAGCAAGACCCCATGAAGACCAAGGAGCTCTCCAAACAGGTCAGGGACAAAGTTGTGGAGAAGTACAGATCAGGGTTGGGTTATAAAAGGCTTAAGAGGGTGTGAACAATAGTAGTACCAAAACATTGAAAGACGGGTTTCTCAAAAGTGAGTTTACAAGTTGATCAACTTTCAAAGCATAATTACTTTTCCATTGTTGTCTCAAACGCAGTGTATGATATACCATTTTGTAGCTTTGAGTCTCTACTTTTATCCAATGTAAAAAACTGATATTCAAATGTTTCTACATAAGACCGAATCCAGGTGATGAKTCACTACTTGTTGTTCAATAATTTCATCTAACTGCTCACGCGCGTCAACAAGTGTCTGCGTAGCCAGGCGCTAAAATAGTTATATGTTTGAAGCGCTGCAAGTTCTGCCTTTCCCATCTCCTCATTGGTTTCTAGGAGCAAAATATCAACTTGGGTGTTGAAAAACTAACCTTAAAGTTGGTTGCCAACCGCCATATAAAGTCCACGGAAGAAGAAGAAGACTGAAGGAGGAACGGCTACTAGAAACTAACTAGGTTTCTCCTTTTATCTGTGGATTAATTGTCGGAGTAGAGAACAGACAATTTTGTATGACTCAAAATGGGTAAAAATTCTACAAAAGATCCTGCATTTCAGATCAAATAACAACCCAATTTTTATATCCCAGGACAAATTAGCTAGCAGCAGCACGCTAGCTAGCTGAATGTCCATGAATGTTTCATGTGTTTCAACCTATCCCCAAATTAATATAGTTGGATCAGAGTAGAGGTCGACCGATTAATCGGAATGGCCGATTAATTAGGGACGATTTCAAGTTTTCATAACAATCGGAAATCGGAATTTTTGGACACCGATTAGGCCGATTAAAAAAAWATATATATWTWTTTTTTTACACCTTTATTTAACTAGGCAAGTCAGTTAAGAACACATTCTTATTTTCAATGATGGCCTAGGAACGGTGGGTTAACTGCCTTGTTCAGGGGCAGAAAATTAACCAGATCTTTAACCTTGTCAGCTCGGGGATTCAATCTTGCAACCTTACCTAGTCCAACGCTCTAACCACCTGCCTCTCATTGCACTCTCGAGGAGCCTGCCTGTTACGCGAATGGAGTAAGAAGCCAAGGTAAGTTGCTAGCTAGCATTAAACTTATCTTACAAAAAACAATCAATCATCATAATCACTAGTTAACTACACATGGTTGATGATATTACTAGTTTATCTAGCATGTCCTGCGTTGCATATAATTGATGCGTGCGCATTTGCGAAAAAGGACTGTTGTTGCTCCAATGTGTACCTAACCATAAACATCATTGCCTTTCTTAAAATCAATACACAAGTATATATTTTTAAACCTGCATATTTAGTTAATATTGCCTGCTAACATGAATTTCTTTGTGTCACTTCTCTTGCAACAGAGTCAGGGATATGCAGCAGTTTGGGCCGCCTGGCTCGTTGCGAACTGTGTGAAGACTATTTCTTCCTAACAAAGACAGCCAACTTCGCCAAACGGGGATGATTTAACAAAAGCGCATTTGCGAAAAAAGCACAATCGTTGCACGACTGTACCTAACCATAAACATCAATGCCTTCTTAAAATCAATACACAGAAGTATATATTTTTAACTTCTAATTAGTCCCAATCCCGGATCCGGGAGCACCCCCATCAGTAAAAAAGCTGACTAGCATAGCCTAGCATAGCGTCACAAGTAAATCCAAGTCCAAGACACCAGATGAAAGATACACATCTTGTGAATCCAGCCATCATTTCTGATTTTTAAAATGTTTTACAGGGAAGACACAATATGTAAATCTATTAGCTAACCACGATAGCAAAAGACACAACTTTTTTTTCCCACCATTTTTTTCCTGCATAGTAGCTATCACCATTTCGACCAAATAAAGATATAAATAGCCACTAACCAAGAAACAACCTCATCAGATGACAGTCTGATAACATATTTATTGTATAGCATATGTTTTGTTCGAAAAATTTGCATATCTACATTGCAGCTGCAATCTGAAATAGTGCCGAAGCAGCCAGAATAATTACAGAGACCAACGTCAAATACCTAAATACTCATCATAAAACTTTTCTGAAAAATACACAGCGTACAGCAAATGAAAGCCCAACATCTTGTGAATCCAGCCAATATTTCAGATTTTTTAAGTGTTTTACAGCGAAAACACAATATAGCATTATATTAGCTTACCACAATAGCCAGAAACACAAGCCGTTTACCAGCAGCAAAGGTTAGCGATCCTAACAAACCAGCAAAGATATATAATTTTTGACTAACCTTCATATACTTCATCAGATGACAGTCCTGTAACATCATATTACACAATGCATATAGGATTTGTTCGAAAATGTGCATATTTAGTGGCACAAATCGTGGTTATACAATGTGATTAGTAGCAACATTTCAGGCAATCTGGCCGGCGCCATCTTGGAGAGGCACCTAATCTAATCAATAACTAATCGTAAACTTGACAAAAAAATACAGGTTGGACAGCAAATTAAAGATGCATTATTCTTAATGCAACCGCTGTGTTAGATTTTTAAAATTAACGTTACTCAACATACAGCGTGCGTTACAGCGAGACCATGCCGAAATTAATGGCGGACTAATAATTTTACATTCTTCCACAGAAGTACCATTAACATCATAAATAGCTCTTACCTTTGATGAGCTTCCATCAGAATCTTGGGCAAGTGGTCCTTTGTCCAGAACAATCGTCTTTTGGTTGAAAGATGTCCTCTACTCCTGTAGAATTAGCAGCTAACGCTAGCGAACCGGAGAGGTGCCCAACTCGCGATAACGCCTGACAAAGAAACTCCAGAGAAATCGCAATAAACTTGATAAACTGCTATAAGTCGGTTTAAATTAACTACCTTATGAAGTTTTAAGACAAAAAACAAATTAAATCAGAGCCGGAGATATAGAACTGCTAAACCGAAAGCTTTTCAGGACGCCATGCTGGTGTCCCTGCTGCGTCAGGCCCGCGTCGAAAAGGTCGGTCCTTCCTTCCAAGAGAGTTATTACTCCCCAGATGGTGCTATCCACTCCTTCAAAGTCTCACCGCTTACTGACATTTAGGGAAGGCGTATGCAGTGCATGTAGCCCCATAGCTTACAAGGAATTTATAAACCGACCCTGGAACAGAGACCTCGATTTCAGACTTCTCACTTCCTCACAGGAAAATGCTCCAACTCGAGTTCTGTTTAACTCAACAGACTATAATTCAAACGGTTTTAGAAACTAGAGAGTGTTTTCTATCCAATAGTAATAATAATATGCATATTGTACGAGCAAGAATTGAGTACGAGGCAGTTTAATTTGGGAACGAAATTCCTACAAAGTGTAAACAGCACCCCCTATTGAGAAAAGGTTTTAAATCTGCATATTTAGCTAAATTAAATCCTGGTTAGCAGGCAATATTAACCAGGTGAAATTGTGTCACTTCTCTTGCGTTCAATGCACGCAGAGTCAGGGTATATGCAACAGTTTGGGCCGCCTGGCTCATTGTGAACTAATTTGCCAGAATTTTACGTAATTATGACATAACATTGAAGGTTGTGCAATGTCACAGGAATATTTAGACTTATGGATGCCAGCCGTTAGATAAAATACGGATGTAACGTCCGTCGTTGGGAGAAAGAGAGGAGGACCAAGGTGCAGCGTGGTAAGTATCCATTTTAATAAGAATACTATAACAAAGACAACAAAACACGAGAACGAAGCAGTCCTGAACGGTGAAAATACAAAACACAGAACAGAAAATAATCACCCACGAAACACAGGTGGAAAAGGGCTACCTAAGTATGATTCTCAATCAGAGACAACTAACGACACCTGCCTCTGATTGAGAACCATACCATACCAGGCCAAACGCAAAACACAACATAGAAAAACGAACATAGACAACCCAACTCACGCCCTGACCAACTAAAACAAAGACATAACAGAAGAACTAAGGTCAGAACGTGACAACGGAACGGTTCCGTATTTCACTGAAAGAATAAATGTTTTGTTTTCGAGATGATAGTTTCCGCATTCGACCATATTAATGACCTAAGGCTCGTATTTCTTTGTGTTATGATGTTATAATTAAGTCTATGATTTGATAGAGCAGTCTGACTGAGCGATGGTAGGCACCAGCAGGCTCGTAAGCATTCATTCAAACAGCAATTTTGTGCGTTTTGCCAGCAGCTCTTCGCAATGCTTCAAGCATTGCTCTGTTTATGACTTCAAGCCTATCAACTCCCAAGATTAGGCTGGTGTAACCGATGTGAAATGGATAGCTAGTTAGCGGGGTGCGCGCTAATAGCGTTTCAAACGTTACTCGCTCTGAGACTTGGAGTAGTTGTTCACCTTGCTCGGCATGGGTAACGCTGCTTCGAGGGTGGCTGTTGTCGATGTGTTCCTGGTTCGAGCCCAGGTAGGAGCGAGGAGAGGGACGGAAGCTATACTCTTACACTGGCAATACTAAAGTGCCTATAAGAACATCCAATAGTCAAAGGTATATGAAATACAAATCGTATAGAGAGAAATAGTCCWATAATTCCTATAATAACTACAACCTAAAACTTCCTACCTGGGAATATTGAAGACTCATGTAAAAAGAACCACCAGCTTTCATATGTTCTCATGTTCTGAGCAAGGAACTTAAACGTTAGCTTTCTTACATGGCACATATTGCACTTTTACTTTCTTCTCCAACACTTTGTTTTTGCATTATTTAAACCAAATGTTTCATTATTTATTTGAGGCTAAATTGATTTTATTGATGTATTATATTAAGTTAAAATAAGTGTTCATTCAGTATTGTTGTAATTGTCATTATTACAAAAAAAATAAAAAATAGTCTGATTACTCGGTATCGGCTTTTTTTGGTATCGGTATCGGCTTTTAATCGGTATCGGTATCGGCGTTGAAAAATCATGATCGGTCGACCTCTAGTTCAGAGTTAGTTTATATATTTCAACCTGCGGGTCCTGATCGCATCTGTTGTGGATGGACAAAATCAACCCACTATCATTCCACTATTAGTACCAGATATGTTATGGAGATACTTCTGAAATTACAATGCAAAAATCCCCCAAAAATCTATGCATAGCACCTTAAAATTAAATAAATTCATAATGTATTATTCTTCAACTGTTCCTCACATTGCCGTAAATCCTCTTTTTGCCTGCATCACGCTGCGTGGAGAGCACTATAAGCAACAAACACAATGGCAAGTTACTTTTGCTTCTAATAATGCAAAGGAAATCAAGTGAGTTCTGATATCGAAGTCAAATGATGCGCAGATTTTATGGTAGAATGTCAGGTACATTTATTTTGCATCGGGACATTGAGGAAACTTTAAAACCAGCTCTAATATATGCCCATTAAATGTCAGCAATGCCTTCATGTGAACTGAGACATAGAGATTGATGCTGTTTGCTAGCTAGTGCAGTATTTCGAAACCGTTTTTTTTTGTACCAGGCAACAGCAAGCAGCGGTGTTTCATCATTGCACTAAAACTAGCACTGTAGCAGTTACATAATATAATCCGTATCTCAGGGTCCAGTCAGCATCATCCCAGGGACTGCGTGGGCTGAGAAACACTGAGCTAGAGTTCAATCAGAGAGACCACCGACGATAGCATGGGGCACTGAAACATTTGCTCTACCTTAAGGCTGGTTTACAGTTGGCCTATCGACATGTCTGTAGACAGTTGTCGCGGTGACATCATGAACATTCTATTGTCGTCCGACTTGTTGTTGTCATTATGAAAAAGTATAAACACAAAACGACAGCCTCTGAATGGCATCAGCAGCTCAGAGCTTCAAATGGCATGCTTGCTCTATTTTAACACCAATAAACCCATATGTTTAAAATTGTATTTAGTAGATGTCAACCTATACCAGCTAGCAAGGCAACTAAATGCAACTTTCTAAACAATGTTTTGGTTTCTTTCTAACCTTGTCACGACTTCCGCCGAAGTCGGGATCTCTCCTTGTTCAGGCGGCGTTCGGCGGTCGACATCACCGGTCTTCTAGCCATCGCCGCTCCACCTTTCATTTTCCATTTGTTTTGTCCTGGTTCACATTCCCTCATCTGACTAATGTATATTACCCTCTGGTCCCCCCATGTCTGTGTGTGGAATTGTTTGTTTGTTACGTGAGGTTCGCATCAGGCTGGTTTGCGCCGGGTATGTGTTTGACCCCTGTGTTTTGTGTATTTGTGTACTTTGGGCGTTATCGCTGTTTTCCTTGGGCATGAATAAAGTGCGCCTGTTATCTCCCATCTCTGCTCTCCTGCACCTGACTTACCTTCAACCAGTTGCGCACATCATGACAATCCTTAATAATGCTGGAACTCCATTTGGGATCCATAATAAAATACAAAACATGTCATCTAGCTAAAGTTAGCTGGCTAGCCAGTTCAAATAATGACCTAAGTATAGCTGACAAAGTCTTCATTTTACAGGAAAATAAAATAATTATTATTTACAAAGTAATGGCGAGCATACAGAAAATAGCTTATGGTTGTGAGTGTGACTAAATAAAAGTAGGGCTTTCTATCTGAGGATTTTAGAACTCCTGTACTGTCTTGTCACAGATGGATTTGGTCTTATTGCTGTACCAGCCCAGTAATCTTGACAAGGAAACCAACAGTCGAAGCAACAGTCTACAGTCATTCCACCAGAGTATAAGTTGAATATAGTTTTTATCAGTGACACTTGTCACATTCTAATTATCTACAGACCAAGTATAAACTGGCCTTTTACTCTATCACATGCATTGTCTACACCTTGTCATAATGGATTTTTGTCAAATAAAATAAAACAATGACTATTACGAAGTGTGCAGACAGCATTCTGCACATTCAGAACAACCTTCTCTTACTGAAGCAAATTTTGACTCAATCTTAATTGTTTTCTTACAGGAGTTTTAAAATGATTAAACACAGTTATGTTCCCAAAACATTTAATTCAAAGTCAAACACAGATTTTCTTGAGTGATATTGTTGCAATATAAATTGAATGAACGTTTGTGACCTATTTTAGGGTGACTATTCATAAATGAAGTAAACTATAACATTGTAGGAATTGTTTACTTCACAGGGCATTCCATAGAGCTCGTATTAAAAATATAATACAGTTGCATAACTCCACTCAAGGGAAGGAAACAATTACAATTAGATCGTCATTTTGAGAAACTATCCCTTAAAGGGAATTGTTAGTTTTGCTAAGTTGGTTGAAATCAGTTATTAGACATGGTAAACTTACCAGAAACAGCATTGGTCACCCTACCTGTTGAGATACCAAAGATAAAATGTTTACGCAAGGGAAATTAATATGGAAAAATAAGTTGGTTTTATAGCCTTATAGACTAAATAGAAGTGGGGACAAAGGTAAACGTGTGCAATTCAACACCAGCTTTTCTCATCAGCTTCATACTGAGAAGAGACAATACTTACTCATCATCAACAAAAGCAGCACCAAAAGCATGGTTTGATTCCCCATTGTCACTAGCTCCATGGCCAAGATTATTCAAATCTATGAGAAAAGATGATAATCATCATTACCATAATCGTCAGAAACCATTCATATTATTATCCCATTCTTAACATTTATTTTACGCACATTTTAATGTGCACATTAATGAGCTCACCTGTTTCTGTGGACTCACCCTCTCATGTATGAGGTACAATTGGACACTAGGCTTATATACTGTTCATTTCTCTGGTGGAATGCACCTTGATCGAAAGCTCTACAACCCGGTTGTCTCACCAGTTACAATAATTCATTGACTATTCCTGTGAAACATTCGCGTGACAAAGGCAAAAACAAATTGCTTCCTCATATGTGTACTATATGAGAACAAAGGTTTTATTGTAAGATTTAAGAAATATTCTATGGGGTTAGATTTGTTTCTTTATTACGTAAGAATGTCTATTCAACATATCTCAAAGAAAACTATGATCTGTGAATATATACAAATATTTTACAAAGTAAACCATAATCCACGAATACAGTATGTAAAAATAAATCACACATAAATCCATGATCTGTAAATATATTCAACATAGCTCACAAATAAAATTACAATTTGAATAAATGTAAAACGATTTGTGAGCAAATGTTCAGAAATCCCTAACATTTACAACTGTGGAATGTGAATTTGCTTATTCAAAAAGTGCTTGTGGATCTGTATTCCGTGCTTACAGAGATTTTGGAAAAATGTTCCACCTGACGTATTTCTATCCACAAATATGTGGTTTAAGATGAGTAGTCTATGTCCATTCATTGAGATATTTCTGTGTCACCTTACTTTCTAAAGCTGATTTTAGGGGCAGGTGTAACGTGTGCATTGGGAGTCGGGAAGCAAGTTCAAGTTTAAGGAGCTTTCTGATTAACCTATGACCCTATTAACCCTGCCTACCCAAGGACGTCAGAGGACAAATCCGTTAACCACCTAACTGAGGAACTCAATTTAACCTTGCACAATACCCTAGATGCAGTTGCACCCCTAAAAATGAAAACATTTGTCATAAGAAACTAGCTCCCTGGTATACAGAAAAATACCCGAGCTCTGAAGCAAGCTTCCAGAAAATTGGAACGGAAATGGCGCCACACCAAACTGGAAGTCTCCGACTAGCTTGGAAAGACAGTACCGTGCAGTATCGAAGAGCCCTCACTGCTGCTCGATCATCCTACTTTTCCAACTTAATTGAGGAAAATAAGAACAATACAAAATGTTATTTTTGATACTGTTGCAAAGCTAACTAAAAAGCAGCATTCCCCAAGAGAGGATGGCTTTCACTTCAGCAGTAATAAATTCATGAACTTCTTTGAGGAAAAGATCATGATCATTAGAAAGCAAATTACGGACTCCTCTTTAAATCTGCGTATTCCTCCAGGGCTTATTGTTCTGATCATGCACAGCTCTGCCAGGGCCTGGGATCGGGAGAGAGACACTTAAGTGTTTTAGTACTATATCTTTTGACACAATGGATGAAAATAATCATGGCCCTCTAAACCTTCAAGCTGCATACTGGATCCTATTCCAACTAACTACTGAAAGAGCTGCTTCATGTGCTTGGCCCTCCTATGTTGAACATAATAAACGGCTCTCTATCCACCGGATGTGTACCAACTCACTAAAAGTGGCAGTAATAAAGCCTCTCTTTGAAAAGCCAAACTTGACCCAGAAAATATAAAAAACTAATCGGCTATATCGAATCTTTCCATCCTCTCAATTTTTTTTGAAAAAGCTGTTGCACAGCAACTCACTGCCTTCCTGAAGACAAACAATGTATACGAAATGCTTCAGTCTGGTTTTAGACCCCATCATAGCACTGAGACTGCACTTGTGAAGGTGGTAAATGACCTTTTAATGGCGTCAGACCGAGGCTCTGCATCTGTCCTCGTGCTACTAGACCTTAGTGCTGCCTTTGATACCATCGATCACCACATTCTTTTGAGAGAGACTGGAAACCCAAATTGGTCTACACGGACAAGTTCGGCCTGGTTTAGATCTTATCTGTCGGAAAGATATCATTTGTCTCTGTGAATGGTTTGTCCTCTGACAAATCAACTGTACATTTCGGTGTTCCTCAAGGTTCCGTTTTAGAACCACTATTGTTTTCACTATATATTTTACCTCTTGGGGATGTCATTCGAAACATAATGTTAACTTTCACTGCTATGCGATGACACACAGCTGTACATTTTCAATGAAACATGGTGAAGCCCAAAATTGCCCTCGCTAGAAGCCTGTGTTTCAGACATAAGGAAGTGGATGGCTGAAAACTTTCTACTTTTAAACTCGGACAAAACAGAGATGCTTGTTCTAGGTCCCAAGAAACAAAGAGATCTTCTTTAAATCTGACAATTAATCTTGATGGTTGTAAAGTCGTCTCAAATAAAACTGTGAAGGACCTCGGCGTTACTCTGGACCCTGATCTCTCTTTTGACGAACATATCAAGACTGTTTCAAGGACAGCTTTTTTCCATCTACGTAACATTGCAAAAATATGAAATTGATGCAAAAAAATGTATCCATGCATTTGTTACTTCTAGGTTAGACTACTGCAATGCTCTACTTTCCGGCTACCCGGATAAAGCACTAAATAAACTTCAGTTGCTTAAATACGGCTGCTAGAATCCTGACTAGAACCAGAAAATTTGATCATATTACTCCAGTGCTAGCCTCTCTACACTGGCTTCCTGTTAAGGCAGGGCTGATTTCAAGGTTTTACTGTTAACCTATAAAGCGTTACATGGGCTGGCTCCTACCTATCTTTCCGAGTTGGTCCTGCCGTACGTACCTAACGTACGCTACGGTCACAAGACGCAGGCCTCCAAATTGTCCCTAGAATTTCTAAGCAAACAGCTGGAGGCAGGGCTTTCTCCTATAGATCTCAATTTTTATGGAATGGTCTGCCTCTCAACCTTTAAGTCTTTACTGAAGACTTATCTCTTCAGTAGGTCATATGATTGAGTGTAGTCTGGCCCAGGAGTGTGAAGGTGAACGGAAAGGCTCTGGAGCAACGAACGGCCTTTGCTGTCTCTGCCTGGCCGGTTCCCTCTCTCCACTGGATTCTCTGCCTCTAACCCTATTACAGGGGCTGAGTCACTGACTTACTGGTGCTCTTTCATGCCGTCCCTAGGAGGGGGTGCGTCACTTGAGTGGGTTGAGTTACTGACGTGATCTTCCTGTCTGGGTTGGTGCCCCCCATCTTTGTGGGATATACTCGGCCTTGTCTCAGGATTGTAAGTTGGTGGTTGAAGATATCCCTCTAGTGGTGCGGGGGCTTGCTTTGGCAAAGTGGGTGGGGTTATATCCTTCCTGTTTGACCCTGTCCGGGGTATCATCGGATGGGGCCACAGTGTCTCCTGACCCTTCCTGTCTCAGCCTCCAGGATTTATGCTGCAGTAGTTTATGTGTCGGGGGGCTAGGGTCAGTTGGTTATATTGGAGTACTTCTCCTGTCTTATCCAGTGTCCTGTGTGAATTTAAGTATGCTCTCTCTAATTCTCCTCCTCTCTTTCTTTCTCTCTCTCGGAGGACCTGAGCCCTAGGACCATGCGTCAGGACTACCGGGCATGATGACTCCTTGCTGTCCCAGTCCACCTGGCCTTGCTGCTGTTCCAGTTTCAACGTGTCTGCCTGCGGTTATGGAACCCTGACCTGTCCACCGGACGTGCTACCTGTCCAGACCTGCTGTTTTCAACTCTTAATGATCGGCTATGAAAAGCCAACTGACATTTATTCCTGATTATTATTTGACCATGCTGGTCATTTATGAACATTTTGAACATCTTTGCCATGTTCTGTTATAATCTCCACCGGCACAGCCAGAAGAGGACTGGCCACCCCTTATAGCCTGGTTCCTCTCTAGGTTTCTTCCTAGGTTTTGGCCTTTCTAGAGAGTTTTTCCCTGCCACCGTGCTTCTACACCTGCATTGCTTGCTGTTTGGGGTTTTAGGCTGGGTTTCTGTACAGCACTTCGAGATATTAGCTGATGTACGAAGGGCTATATAAAATAAACTTGATTTGATTTATGAGCTCACTCATGCTATAATCACTTCCCTTTCTTTCAAACAATGGACATAAATCTASGGGAGTAATTATACTGTATGTCAACTCACCCTTTGTGTCTCTCCCTTGCTGTTTTGCGTCCTCAGTCTTCCAACAACCTTCCACCTCCCCACCACCACCAACTGATGGGTAACCTGTTATCAGCATCTGGTCTCCAAGGCGCATTTGTTAATTGTGGTGGAAAATTATATCTCAGGTGCCGCTTCAGAATCAGAATAAGTGTTCAAATGAATTGAGATCTGGTGACGAAGATGGCCATGGCATATGGCTTACATTCAGGGTTGGGGAGTACTTACTACATGTAATATGGAGAAAAAACTAACTAATCAGGTACGTTACCAGCTAAAATATTGCAATCGGATTACAGACACTAGAAATACTAGATGATTACTTCTTGGTTTGCTTTTAAATTCAGAAAGAATTTAAAAAAAWATATATATAATACATTATGACACCATTCTGTTTTCTCACTGACATTCAGTTCARCACTGACAGCACTGAGTCATGGTCTCAATTTACTGTTGAAAGTTAGAATACACAATGTGCAATTTCGAAACTTGGATGTGCATCAGCAGTTTTCTTCTAGTTACTGTGTCACTCACTGACAGTCGCTCAATAAGCCCGTGTCGGTAAAAAAACGTGATCAACTAGACTAATTTATCAGTCTAGACAGCTATTTAAACTTAAAAAGATGCACTATGCAAAAATCGCTCCGCTATTTTCTCGTTGCAAAACATGTTAATAATAGTTTTCCTAATTTCAGTTTGTGACAAAACAAGGAAGTATAGTGTAGAGAATCATTGTTACATCTAAACCGCTGCAGAATATATTTCCCATAACCAGAAATATTGTATTTATCTGTTTGAAGCTGGTGTACAAAACCCGAAAGTAAAAGAGGCAAAAACTAAACTGAAGACCRGGGAGCATAGAAATAGCGCATATAGAACAGATCTACAGCTTCTTAGACATCCATTCAATGAGAATGACAGATCTTTAACTTGCCTTTCTATGTAAATTTGGTTGGTTGCCCAAAAAGTTAAGTATTGCAGCGTTAWGTAGTAACCATGGCCGAATTATCGGACAGGCACGCAGGGCACGTGCCCAGGGGCCCTGACCTCCAGGGGGCCCCCAAAGATTTTGTTAGTCACTCTCTCACTCCGATATCGTATTAACATGCCAGAAGTCATGGCAAAATGTGTAGAATTGCAGGAAATTAACTGTAAAACTGCAACAAAAAAAGTTTCATTTAAAGCAAGCTGTTCTACTAACAGATCATTCTGTATGTATTAAATTACCATTTTTAATCCCGGTTAATTACTTGATTGTGTTAATGTGTCTGGGGAGAAATTGCATGAAATTAAGTCAGATCTACATACAAGTAAAGATATGAATAGTAAGAAACAATTGTGAAACTATTAAGAAAGTAATAGTAATTTACCTGATAACAGGAGAACCAATCTTTTCTTTAAAATACAGTGTCAACGCCCTGTAGGTAGACTGAAACTATGGTGAAACTATAAAGAAATGACCAGTAAGTGACATAATAATTACTTAACTACAGTGCTGAAATAACAACAAGGTAACTACCAGCTAGAAGCAAAGACCCAAAAGGTACGAAACTGGCGTTAGGGCTGGAAAATGCCAGCGCGACAGTTTTTACATGACGAAATTGCGAAATAACCTGCCTTTGACACTAGTGCAGACTTAACTCCAGCTAAAAATAGAGCCCATATAATACATTCGTTATAAAACAGTAAATGCATTTAGTTAACATATTATTATTCAAAATTCATCAACACTAATATTTTCATTTGACATAATCTGAATTAGAATTCGTTTTATGTGTCACACATTCTACATTCCAAAAGACAACAAACTAATATAAATGCATAAAACACAGGCAAATAGACAAACACAGGAATAGACATAACAAAACAATAATGTTACAACACTTCCAGCAGTGAGGGAATTCAAAGTAACGACATGATATGGTAACTGGCGAGACTCTCTCTCTATGCTGCACAAACACTTAATGTTAAGTGGGATAAGTGAAAGTGAAGTTGGCAAGCCCCTGCGAGGGGGAAGATACAGAGACACTAGCTGTGTTCGAATACCCATACTAACATACTGTATACTACATACTTAATGASTGTATATACTACATACTGTAATGAAACAGCCAGGGAGCAGGTCTCGAACCCTCGACCCTCTAGCCCGAAGTCCGGCGCGCTATCGACTGTGCCGTAAAAGCATGCTCGAGCGGCAGAGTCGATTTCCGCGCTTATAAACCCAGGGTCGTTACAATACTATTAGTTAATTTCAGTATACTGTAAACAAACAGTATTCTTTCTGTTGAGCATACTAGYGCTTTGCCTGTCTTCCGAAAGTTGATGCTGTTGCTATGCAACTTCTTGCTAGCTTGTTAGCATAACATATTACTAGATAGATATATTACGACTTCATTAACCATGTCCATTAAGAACGCACAACGACTATACAACTTAACTAAGCTAAGAATGACGTGAATAATCAAGTCAATAGGTTGCGTTCGTATATTCACTCTGGCTATCTACTCCGATGATTTCAGAGCACACTCGTCTGTGTGCCGAATTTACAAACGCTCAACACCGTTGGATACAGCTGGTGTCAGTAAACATCAGCAAAAAAAGCGTAATTATATTATTTCCAGCTGCACTGTTAGTCACCAACGCTCCGGATAACATGAAAACAGCCTAACCAGCTCTGCTAGGGAGAGTAAAAAGGTCAGAGTGAGGTGTTCTCTCATTTGTATCTGGAAGTATCTAGCAAGCTAGCCAACGTTAGCCAGTTAGCTTGGGTGCTTGACTGTCGTTGTGAGTTCAGAATGCTCGGCTCAACCAGAGCGTCCAGTGTGGGCTCTGAACGCTCTGAGAGTGAAACGCAATTAACTTTTGTCATAATCAGTTAAAGCAATGAATTTGTATATGCATATTTTCCGCCATTTTCTTAAAATCTGAAAACTTTGATGCCACCCCCATTTTCGGAAGATTTGCATTATTGGCCCCGTTAACGGGATCGATATGACAACAGCCAGTGAAAGTSCAGGGCGCCAWATTCAAACAACAGAAAATTGTAATTAAAATTCCTCAAACATATCTTATACCATTTCAAAGGTAATCTTGTTGTTAATCCCACCAAAGTGTCCGATTTAAAATAGGCTTTACAGCGAAAGCACCACAAACGATTATGTTAGGTCACCGCAAAATCACAGAAAAACACAGCCATTTTTCCAGCCAAAGACAGGAGTCACAAAAAGCAGAAATAGAGATCAAATTAATCACTAACCTTTGATGATCTTCATCAGATGACACTCATAGGACTTCATGTTACACAATACATATATGTTTTGTTCGATAAAGTTCATATTTATATCCAAAACCCTCAGTTTACATTGGCGCCATGTTCAGAAATGCCTCCAAAATATCCGGAGAAATTGCAGAGAGCCACGTCAAATAACATAAATACTCATCATAAACTTTGATGAAAGATACATGTTTTACATAGAATTAAAGATACACTTGTTCTTAATGCAACCGCTGTGTCAGATTTCAAAAAGGTTTACGGCAAAAGCACAAAATTCAATAATCTGAGAACAGCGTTCAGCCACAAAAGGAAGACATACAGTTAACCGCCAAATTGTGCAGTCAACAAAAGTCATAAAAAGCATTACATCTTCACTTACCTTTGCTGATCTTCATCGGAATGCACTCCCAGGACTCCCACAAGAAATGTTTGTTTTGTTCGCTAATCTCCATTTCTGAGGACGGCTATTTAAATAGCTATTTTTGTTAGCGTGTTTGGTAAACAAATCCAAAGTCAGGAAGCACGTTCACTAAAAGCAGACGAAATGTCAAAAAGTTCCGTAACAGTTAGTAGAAACATGTCAGACGATGTATTGAATCAATCTTTAGAATGTTTTTAACATAAATCTTCAGTAACGTTCCAACCGGAGAATTACATTGACTTCAGATGTGCGATGGAACAGAGCTCCCTCGCATGGTCAGAGCATGGTCAGGTCATGATAGACCTGACTAATTCCTGTCTCCTTCGGCCCCACTTCACAGTAGAGGCATCAGACAAGGTTCTACAGACTGTTGACATCTAGTGGAAGCCGTAGGAAGTGCAAACTCATCCATATCCCACTGTGTATTCAATAGAATTCGTGGGAATTCTATTGAATACACAGTGGGATATTCAATAGAATATTCCACTTTGTATTCATCAGAATTCCCACTTCCCGTTTGGATTTTTCAGGTTTTTGCCTGCCATATGAGTTCTGTTATACTAACAGACATCATTCAAACAGTTTTAGAAACGTCAGAGTGTTTTCTATCCAACACTAATAATAATATGCATATATTAGCAACGGACTGAGGAGCAGGCAGTTTCTATGGGCACTTCTGGGCACCTTTCATCCAAGCTACTCAATACTGCCCCTGCAGCCATAAGAAGTTAATGCGAGTGTAGTGAAATGCTTGTGCTTCTGGTTCCAACAGTGCAGTAATATCTAACAAGTAATCTAACAATTCCCCAACAACTACCTAATACACACAAATCTAAAAGGGGTGAATGAGAATATGTACATAAAAAATATGGATGAGCGATGGCTGAGCGGCATAGGCAAGGTGCAATAAATGGTATTTGATACAGTATATACATGTGATATGAGTAATGTAAGATATGTAAACATTATTAAAGTGGCATTATTTAAAGTGGCATTGTATAAAGTGACTAGTGATCCATTTGTTAAAGTGGCCAGTGATTGGGTCTCCATTTAGGCAGCAGCCTCTCTGAGTTAGTAATGGCTGTTTAGCAGTCTGATGGCCTTGAGACAGAAGCTGTTCTTCAGTCTCTCGGTCCCAGCTTAGATGCACCTGTACTGACCTCGCCTTCTGGATGGTAGTGGTTTGGAAAGGCAGTGGCTCGGGTGGTTGATGTCTTTGATGATCTTTTTGGCCTTCCTGTGACATCGGGTGCTATGGGTGTCATGGAGGGCAGGTAGTTTGCCCCCGGTGATGCGTTGTGCAGACTGCACCACCCTCTTTAGAACCTTGCGGTTTAGGGTGGAGCAGTTGCCGTACCAGGCTGTGATACAGCCCATCAGGATGCTCTCGATTGTGGATCTGTAAAAGTTAGTCAGKGTTTTGGATGACAAGCCACATTTCTTCAGCCTCCTGATGTTGAAGAGGCGCTGTTGCGCTTACTTCACCACACTGTCTGCATGGGTGAACCATTTCAGTTTGTTGTTGATTTGTACGCCGAGGAACTTAAGTCATTCCACTTGCTCCACTGCTGTCCCTTCGATGTAGATAGGGGGGTGTTCCCTCTGCTGTTTCCTGAAGTCCACAATCATCTCCTTTGTTTTGTTGATGTTGAGTGACAGGTTGTTTTCCTGACACCACACTCCGAGTGTTCTCACCTCCTCCCTGTAGGCTGTCTCGTCGTTGTTGGTAATCAAGCCCACTACTGTTGTGTCATCTGCAAACTTGATGATTGAGTTGGACGGCGTGCATGGCCACGCAGTCGTGGGTGAACAGGGAGTACAGGAGGGGGCTAAGCACGCACCCTTGTGGGGTCCAAGTGTTGAGGGTCAGCGAAGTGGAGATGTTGTTTCCTACCTTCACCACCTGGGGGGGAGGGGGGCCCGTCAGAAAGTCCAGGACCCAATTGCACAGGGCGGGGTTGAGGCCCAGGGCCTCCGGCTTGATGGTGAGCTTGGAGAGTACTATGGTGTTGAATGCTGCGCTGTAGTCAATGAACAGCATTCTCACATAGGTATTCCTCCTGTCTAGATGGGATAGGGCAGTGTGCAGTGTGATGGCGATTGCATCGTCTGTGGATCTGTTAGGCAGGTATGCAAACTGAAGTGGGTCTAGGGTGGCCGGTAAGGTGGAGGTGATATGATACTTGACTAGTCTCTCAAAGCACTTCATGATGACAGAAGTGAGTGCTACRGGGCGGTAGTCATTTAGTTCAGTTATCTTGGCCTTCTTGGGTACAGGAACGATAGTAGCCATCTTGAAGCATGTGGGGACAGCAGACTGGGATAGGGAGCGATTGAATATGTCCGTAAACACACCAGCCAGCTGGTCTACGCATGCTCTGAGGCCTTGCTAGGGTTAACACATTTAAATGTTTTACTCACATCGCGGCCACGGAGAAGGGGGGGGGGGCACAGTTCTTGGACACATAGAAAATCAGGACACCTGATGGCCCTCTGATAAATGCAGAAAATAACTAATCAAAATAAACGTTTTACCACAGCAGTCATGTTATTTTTAGTAAGCATATTTGATTCTGAGTTCGGTCATTATAACGTTTGTATGTGAAAACTTCTTCTAAGACGCGTACATTCAGTTGTTCCGAAATTACCTCACGTTAAGAAGGGAGGTTCGATCGGCTGGTGCTAGCACATACGCAGATCATATACACAGCTGGAACACCGATTAAGGTGTTTCGAAAGACTGCTCAGAAAACCAGATATTTTAATAGTGTAACAGTATAACTTTAGTCCGTCACCCTCGCCCCGACCCGGGCGCGAACCAGGGACCCTCTGCACACTTCAACAACAGTCACCCACGAAGCATCGTTACCCATCGCTCCACAAAAGCCGCGGCCCTTGCAGAGCAAGGGGAACCACTACTTCAAGGTCTCAGAGCAAGTGACGTCACCGATTGAAAGGCTATTAGTGCGCACCACCGCTAACTAGCTAGCCATTTCACATCGGTTACATAGGCATATGTTCACTTTGATTTTGACCTGACGCCGATTAAGACAAACAGAGTACGGTGTTCACATGACTATTGCACAATCTGCCTACTGCCATAATCAGTTTCATATCAAATTATTACTGTGCACGTAAACATACTCAGTTTGAATAATTTCTCATATTTGAATTGGTTTCTCATATAACATTACAATTGTAAAGCTAATAGGCTATACAGTATGTTTGTAGATCGACTGAGCCAAAGTGATAATGGCTGGGGTCATTTTTGCTTGTTTTTTCTGTTCTCCAAATAGCATTTTATCTATGTCACGCCCTGGCCTTAGTTATCTTTGTTTTCTTTATTATCTTAGTTAGGTCAGGGTGTGACATGGGGGATGTAGGTGTTTTTTGTCATGTCTAGGGGTTTTGTATGTTTATGGGGTTTTGTCTAGTCTAGGTGTTTGTATGTCTATGGCTGCCTAGATTGGTTCTCAATTAGAGGCAGCTGTTTGTCTCTGATTGGGAACCATATTTAGGCAGCCATATTCACTGGGTATGTCGTGGGTGATTGTCTATGTGTAGTGTTTAGTGTCAGCACTATTTGTTTATAGCGTCACGTTCGTTCGTTTGTTGTTTTGTAGTTTTGTTTAAGTGTTCTTCATTACGTCGCTTAAATAAATAGAAAATGTATTCACTTCACGCTGCGCCTTGGTCCTCCTCTCTTCAACGTTACGACGTTCGTGACAATGTAGGCCTTATTGTTGTTGTTGTATGGAAATGCAGTAAATTAGCTTAATAAAAAAATTATAATCATGCTAATCTCTCACCATTACAAAAACAGGGAAGGTTAGAATTTTTTKGGGGGAAATGATATTTGTGTGTCTAACTTTCTCACTCATCATTATTCACAATTCATTCAGGATTAGCCGTAATCATGGTAGCATCCACATTAATGTAGAAGTGTTTAGAAACATTCTATTCTTATTTACAACAAAAGTGACTCCAAAATGACACGATACATTATTTACCATTCATTTCTAATCGGGGACAAAATAATCTGAAACACAACCAAAATATACAGCAAATGCATCCAACAAATTTGTAGAKTTACAAACTTGATTTATTTATTGCGTGCTATGAATATGGGACCAAAAACGTACTGTTTACTACTTTAATACACATTAGTGAATTTGTCCCAATAGCTTTGGTCCCCTAAAATGGGGGGAATTTATACAAAAAGGGCTGTAACAGTTCACCAGAAATGGATGAAAATACCCTCAAATTAAAGCTTACAGTCTGCACTTTAACCGCATAGTCATTGTATCAATGTGCTGAAGTACAGAGCCAAAACAACTACAAGTCTGTCACTGTACCAATACTTTTGGAGCTCACTGTATTTCGTGAAATAGTCCATTATGACCAAAATGTCTCTTTCCACTAGGAGCGGGGTTCAACTCTATGAAATCTGCAGCCACCTTTCGAAATGGCCGTTCAGTTACTATTTGCTTGAGGGAAGCTTTTGAGTTAGCCACTGGGGAGCGCTTAGATTGACGTGAGAGGCAACACTTAGAAAAGTGGCCAATATTTTTGTTCGTGAATGCTAGGGTTTCAGTGATCAGTGAATCTGGAATGATTACCTGGTACGCCAGCGTATCACTTGGAGGTAGGAGGACCTCTTTAAACAAGAGACCGTCGTGGATGAGGAGTCAGGTTTTTTTCCCAAAGTGCTGCAGGGAGTTTTGAGGTGGTCTCTGCATTGGTCTCATCTGATCAACTTTGAGCTAGTGGAGTGTAAGCATGCTGGGCCGTTTGGAGGCTGTCCGAGTGCGGTAGGTCATCTTCAGGTCGGAATGGTTGCTCTCCAGTATCTGAATCGGGTACGTTTGGTGACATTCGGTCAAGCATGACAGGAGAACATTGCACATCTGTGGAACCTGACTGGGATTTTTCTTTGTCTGATATGGTTGATGCCATTGAAGCAGAGGCAAAGTGCTGGCCGCGTAGAGAGAGATGAGCTTCCGTTTCCCGAGCTAGGTGGCATGACAACTTGACAGCATTGGCATGTTTTCTTCCTTCCCTATGTTCGACCACATAGTTGTARACATCGTAAATGTAGACAGGCTCTTCACCCTGTAGGGTCATTGTCCAGTGGGATCTTTCTGAGCCCCACAAGTGGTTTGTCATCAGTTATGACTAGGGCTGGAACAATACCAGTATCGCAATATTTTTTCCATGGCAAAAATGAAAACAYGGTCCTTTAAAKTCACATTTTTGACACGCTCTACATTTCTGTGGTCTGGTCTCAAGCCCTGAGCAGACACAATATGACCTAGAAATTGGCTCTGAGCAAAGGTGCATTTTGACGGCTTCAGCTTCAAACCTGCCAACCTGAATCTCTGGAAAACTTATTTCAGGTGCTGAAGATGTTCCTTGAAGTTCCTGCTGAACACGATAACATCGTCCACGAGACAGTGATTCCAGTGACAATCACAGAGGACAAGTTCTAATAGGCATTGGAATGTCAGCGGTGTGTTGGACAAACCCATTGGCATGACTTTAAACTGGTAGACTCCGCATCCTGTGTTAAAGGCCGTCTTTTCCCGGTATGTAGAAGCCCTGAGAACCTGCCAGTAAACAATGGATAGATCAACCATACTCAAAAGACGTGTTTCAGAGGGACTCAGCAGTGTCGTCCATTCGAGGCAGGGGATGGGAGTCACGTAGTGTTAGAGCATCCATTTTTCTGTAATCGACAGAATCTGTAGCTTCTTTCCTTCTGACCATAACCACAGGAGAAGACCAGGGGCTGTGACTTGGTTCAATCAGATCCTCTTCAAGCAACTGATCAACATTCTTGTCAATCATTGCAAATACAGTAGGTTGTAGGCAGGTTGWCAAATCAGTGCAGCGTCTCCCATCCGGATATGACGTTCGATTAGCTCAGTGCGACCGTAATCCATGTCGTGTTTGCTGAAAATATCACCCTAACCTTTAATTATGTCGCGTAGCTGCGATTGCTTTTTTTGCAACAACGTTTCTTTCTGTCATGGAGCGAAACAGTAATGTCAGATATGACAAGAACTTGCTGTCACGAACTCCCACATGAATTGCGTGCAACGTGAATCTCCAACTGAACTGTAACATTGTCAATTATTTTGGAAATGCTAAGGGTGCCTAAGGTGTCTAAATAGTCCCCTGTCACAGACTTAACAATAACACAGTTATTTGACAATGCTTTAATTCTCAGTGTAGAGGTAGACATACACAGGTCCTCACTGATGAGAGAGATGGCTGACTCGGTGTCTAGAAATACATGTGTCTCATGGGCTTCGAGTGTTGTTTGTATATAAGCGGTTGGTGTGTTTGATTTAGCTTCACTGGAAGCTGAATGCAAAAATCTGGGCCTTGTTTGAGGGGTGAGCTGGCTCTTGATCCATGGTACTAACTAGTACTCGTTTCCCTAGTCTTGAGTACGTGCATCATCAGAGCAGATGCCCTCCTTTTTGGGCCATCTCCTGTTGTTATTGTTGTCGTCGTCGTAGTACTGTGTGTGTGGCCCTACCTCCGTTTGTTGATACATATTGATGAGTGTGTCCAGGGCTCGGAGGTCTGTTGTAGCCATAGCTGCTGAAGGCCCATTCCTGACGTCCGCCATTGTTATATCCTCCACCAGGAGAGGGAGAGCGCCGTCTGTAGCCTTGGGAAGGTTTACCATAGCCAAAACACTGTCCACCATAGCTATCACATTGTCCATATGGTTGGGGTGAATGACGTTGTTCTATGTATCTAGGGGAGCGGTTCCTCTGATGAGACGAGCTGTGGTCTGGAGTAGGTGAGCAACCTGCTCTGCCTGCAGAGTAAGAAGAAACCTGTCAACTTGGACTGCCTTTTGAATCATGGTGTGGATCATCCTGCCTCCTTCTTTGCATGGACAATCCCTGTTCCATCACCTGTTGTTCTTTACGTAGTCCGGAGAAAGTCACTTCGCACTGCTTTCATGTCGGTTGTAAGGTCCTCTATTATGTTCATGAGCCGTTCATCACATTAAGTGGTGTGTGTGGTTGCAGCACCTGCAGCGCCTGGCACGAGGGGTTAGATGTGGCAGACATGTTAACCATTAGACTTGGGGGGTTCAATTGCATTTTCTTCTGTGCTCGCTCCCATTGGCTAGCAATTACAAATGCCTGTGTCAGAGTAGCAGCCCCATGTTCATGGCATGTAGCCTGAAGCACTGRGTCCAGTCCAGCTTCAAAACTTCTAAAACGTTTCATTTGGATGGCAGCATCATTGTAGGCTGGAAAAGCTTCCTGAGTTAGACGTGTGATTTCAGCTGCATACACCTCTAATGCTGATCTTGGGAGTCTGGGCCTAACATTAACAAAGCTCTGAAAAAGAGTATTGCTTTCCACCAAAAACGTCACTCCACTTTTCTATAATTTTTCCGTAGTCCAATTAAATTGCTTGTTGCAGAGAAATCCAGCAAGACAGTGCATCATCTCTCAGTTTGGTTGGAAGACTTGTGGCTAAACAATTGTCTGTTGTGCCAGCACAAGCTTTGACAGCTAATTCCCCAAACGTTTTTTTCCCCCTTTGAGTAAAACTCTCCTTGTCCTTTCCATCACCATGAAATGGTGGGGGCAGATCCACTTTGTAATGTATCACTTTGTTAACAGTGGGATACTCAGGGGTACCAGGCAGTACTCATAGAGGCTCCAGTGGTTTCTGCTCGTCCCTCGGGTCCTCTCAGCGGGGCAACGAAGTCCTCGCGCACCTCCTCAGAGTCCGACATTCTCATTTGAGCTGTTTTGTCTGTTTGTTATTCCACTCACTTGTAGTTGTATAGTCTGTTTGTTAGTTTGTTTAGTTGTATTGTTCTTGGTCATGAATAGCAAGCTTCATAGCAGAGACTCATTCATTCACAGTCCGTTTGCTAACTAGGTCAATGCTTTGGTAGGTAGCTGTTGATGCAAAACAGCATAAAAGTCTGTAATTCCGAACAGAAACTGAAACTGCTGTCACCAATTATGGAAGGCATGGATATAAAGATGAGCCGAACAACKTCTGTCTTCAATGATTCATATTTCATTTCCAATTGCTAGTTCCACATAAAACATGTCATACATCAAAAGGCTAGTTCAAAGACAACCTGGGAACATGCATGAACTCCAAWAACCTTTTCCCAAGACAAGTATTCTATGAAATTATTACATCCTCTCCTGGCAAGTAGACATTAACCATACATCACTTTCTACATTGAGATAACATGGTTTCATGGTTGGCCTAGCAAAACATTGAATTTTAAATGCTCCGGAGTTGAGAATATTGCTAGCCTATATCCAGAGGCCAAAAAGTTGAACAGGTTAACTGTTAAGATATTTGATCAAGGTTTAAGATAAATGATTAAATAATTCTACCCAGAAACTTAACCATTAGGATTAGAGGTTATGTAGCATGGACAAGGGGTAATTACAAATGATAACCATTGTGGAAGAAAGGAATGTATGTGTGTGCCGAAAGAAAGAGACTCCTTAACCTATGTTTGAACCGACCCAGCTATAACTCTGTGGAGATAAAATAAGACAGCGAGAGCCCCTCCAGGTTTTCCGTATCTGGGGGGTACTGGAACTGTCAGCTGAGTGGTAATAAACTGTGGTGAGACTTCAGGGGATAATCCAAATGTAGTGTGTAATGTATGTGCGTTAGTTTAAGAGAGGTGATAAAAAGAACGGTTTTGTATATGCACGTCAGAGCTCTCGAGAATAAACGCTATTGATTAATTTGGTGGCTGGTCTCTGTCCATTTTATGCAAATAAGAACCTTACAAATTCTTAGAAACTGACAGAGTGTTTGCTTTGTTTTAATTTAATTGGTTAAAGAACACATAGAGGAATTTACTTCATATCAATTGGTCCTTCGAGACGGATCTCAAAATCTGCCTCTGTCGTCCCAGGGAACTGCTGAAAACCGTGCACGGGCGGATCTAAGATCCGTAAGACAAAGACCTGACCTCTGAGTTGAGGGTTAATTTCAGGCCAGGGGCGAACTGGTACACGACAGAGGTGGTGACGAGATCCAAAATACATTGCTTTTCCCAATCTGCGAGACCAGGTCAGTAGTCTTTATTCTCGAATTTGGGGGGAATGATTTAAGATATCTTTGATTTGGTATTCTGAAAATGCTTAGAATTGTTCAATGATAGGAGCTTGGGTATTCCAAACAGATTCACTAGGAGGTTTGCTTTGTGATCTAACCAAAATCGATAGGAATCAGGTCTGAGACGACCTGAGGTAAGGTGCGCTACCATAAATAAAACTAAGCTTAATTATAGGAGGGATTAAGAAGGGATATAGTAGATGTTGTTAGATAGGAYGGTCGTTTTGTACAAATAGGACAGCCATAAATTCAAAAGACATACCTAAATAAAGTCYTAAGACCTAAATAGTCTATCTGTATATGGGAAGTAGTCTGAGACTATGAAAAGTAGCGATAGATATATTTAAAACAGGTGAGGATATAAACTAGGCTTGGTGAGAAAGGAAGGTAATTCTATGCGAACAAGATAACTTAACCTATTCAACACTAAAATAAATTAATATCCAAAAAGGAGGAGAGGGAAACCTAATCTAGAGGAGTGAGATATGAGATATTAACAGTCGACAGTCCCAAGGAACAATAGCTTATAATGAGCTTATAATTGTATAAGGGTGAGATCTAATGTCCAATCAAAAGTCAAATCTATAGACAAAGTTTCCAGAAAGGAGAAATACACATTAAACATTACATACACATAGAGTGTGTAGAAAATACCATAAAACATAGCTAAAGTAATCAGAGGASAGTAGGAAGCACACACATAGATCATAGAAATACATACACACAGATAGTGGTAAAGGCCAAAGTGTCTAGGAACGGCAAGGATTTATCAAACATGGGTAGTAAATCCTCAAAAGAGGTCCCGGAATTAACGGGAGATGAGCGCTTCATGGAACAGAGAGAGAAAATGTTTCAATTGTAATAAAGACGGACATTTCGCTAGAGAATGTAATGAACCTTGTAGAACAGAAACCTTCCAGCAAGGTAGGAAAGGGGACAGATAGAAATAATGATAAATGTTATAATTGTAGCCAGAGCGGGCACTTTGCCAGGGATTGGGAGGCACCGTGTAAATATTGTAACAAAACAGGACATAATAACCGAGAGTGTCTAACCAAGAAGGATAGAAAAGGTTTAAATTGCGATGAGACAGGACATGTCGCCCGGGAGTTTAACGCTCCCTGTAAACATTGTGACGAGAAAAWAAAATTAAAAAAGAAGAGAGAGAGAGGAAGAAGAATCATCGTTGGAGAAACGCTTGGACCTTAAAATTAGGGCAAGTTTCTGGGAATTGTCTCGGTAGAACGTGACTGATTTTACGACTAATTAGACAATTATAAATAGGGTTATTCGCGAGGAGTTTTCGTCATTTCAATAGTGTTGGTGGTGCAGCGTTAGAACTCTTGTCTACAACGCGGGAGACTCGGCATCGCATCTCAGACTATGCACCAATAGACTAAAATTAATTTGGATTGTAATTCAACTATTGATATGTTTTGCCTGGAAAGATATGGTCGGTAGTGTTTGGATAGGATATAAATTGAACGTTTTAATAGCTTGTTTAGGTTAAATTGAAAGACTCATCCATTCTAAATAATAGTGAGTCGATTTCGATGGAATAAGTTGTCTTGCCTAAATGGTTCGCTGGAATAACGTATTGGGAAAGGAATCGTATTTAAATGACTGAATCGTAGAAGAGACAGTTGCCTAAATCCAATGAATTCTAAATTATAACGGAGAGATAATTACGATAGAGTTGTGTCCATCTAAATGTTTTTATTCTTATGGATTGACTGACATACGTTATAAACTTAGCGAAGTACATGGTACTTTTAAATTTTGGAGTAGAGAGAGTTGGAACGTTTGGTTTTACTCTTACGATAGAACTAAAGCATAACGCAGTTTGAGTAGGGGGTATATTTTTGCCTAGAGGCAGGAATAAGAGAGTTGGTTGCAGTGTTGCCGACTAATTTTCAGGGTAAGTGCTGGAGGCAGGTTGAGTTGTTGCTAAATGACATTGTGATATCATTGCGTGAAAACGTAAAACTGTGTCATTACGTAGAATACACAATAACGGTACTCAAATTGATTTGAAAGTTGTTCAGGGACAGACTCCCACTCTTTTCTGTACTTCTGGCAGTACAATTTTGATTGGGAGATGTTGAAAGTTCTGTTCAAGATCAAACATTCGTGACCAACGATATTAATTGGGTTTGGCTTGTCGAACCCGTAGAACTGCTGCTGCAGTCAGCCAATAAGGATTTGCAATTCGCTGAAAATGCTGCTGCCTGGGCACGGGCTGAGCGCCTGCTGCTGACGTCGCTCACAATGCACTTTTGCAGCCAGGCAAAGATGTTGTGACTGAGGGTGTGACAGAGAAAATTGTTTGTGTCACTCAGAGGGAAAAATGCGTGCATTATAGCTTTGAGTCCCTTTTCAAAAGTTGCTAAAAGTTCCAAATACATTTTTTTTTTAAGTAGCTGAATTTGTCAGGATAGTCTGAAAAGATGCTAAATATAGGAAAAACCAAATTGCTAGAAGGGCATCACTGGTTGGTTGTGAGAGCTGGGTTATATTTGGCTGTAAGCGATTCAGGTCGGAATAGTTGAATCCTAAAAGTTTTGTGATAGTTTCTGGTTATTGATTTTTGGTTTGATTGTTTAGGTAACACCAGTGAATTTGAAGAGGAAGTTAATGTATTCTAAACATTATAATCTGTTTCCATTACGTGGAACATGTTCGGTGGTAAGGGGATTGCAGGTTAGTTAATATTATTTTAAAGTGACAGTGCACGTTAATCACAGTTTTGGGTATCTAATGCAGGAATTTCCTATGAAGAATTTTGGGAGACTGTCTGCAAACGGACTGAATGGGTTTCACATATGACCATTGAGGAAATTTAAAGGAATAATTATTAGGTTTTGTTTGTATTCTAACGGTTGGATTTTCTGAATCCGGGTAGTCTTACAAAGTGTTTTTCTGGGAAAAGGAATACTTCATTGTTGTTCTTTGGAAATGTTTTCTTGAAGGAGCGAGTGAGACAGAGGCATGTTTCTACCAAAATTGCAAAGCCTGGATATGTTTGTTTTTAGCTTTGGGTTTGAGGAATTTTCAATTTTCCTAGAGACACGATATCTAAAAGGGGTACACATGTGGAATATGAGAAGTTTTATTTTCTGAGTTTAATTAAACATGTGAATTCCTTTGATAAGGGAATGTACTGGGAACCTGGGATACAACATGTAAGATTGTTTGATGGCTTTTCTTCAATTTGTCTAATATAGTATGGAAAATGACTGTAAAAGGGTGGTATGACTCTTGACTCCATCATGGCTTTCCCTTGTGGTCTGATCAGCCTCATGGGGGGGGGGGGGGGGGGGGAGCATTTGGATAAAGAATTAGAGGTCATTTGTGATACTGATTTAGGGTAAATTGAGTAATTGATAATTATGAATAAGTTTATAGTTATTTCATAGTGGTAATTTGAACCAATGAGAAGAAAGAAATGGCATAGCCTTGATTAATGTAGACTTATGTTAAGTATTTAGACATAATCAGGCCAACAGGACAGGGATAAATTACATCTGTGTTGATTCCGAATTATTGAGAACACAGAGATAACTTAATCACCTATGTAATTACTTTGGAGATGGCCACCATAGACAGGTTATTTTTCCAAATCTACGAGTTCAGACAGTAAGACACTTAGTCAAGATTTGGCAACCAACCCATATAATTGACAGACAGATAGGAGAAGGGCAGACGGACCAGCCCTCCCCGCACTGCTGAGACCTTGAAGGTTTGGGAGCAGAGAGGAGAAGGTAGGAGGGAGGCCAGGAAATCAGCAAGATAGGAGTGACACAGACTGGTCACGGTTACTGAGGGGAGCAAAAGAGGGAATGAAACTTAGTTGGTTTCAGGAACTAAGATGTTAAACACGGATACATTGCCCAGAAATTATTCGACACAGCAGGCCGAAATAGTAGCATTGACCAGTGCCTGTGAAATAAGAAAGGAGAAAAGGTTACTGTTTACATAGACAAGCACATATATATCTAAGACCATACAAAGCCGCACAGATAACTCTTAAAGTAGATAAGACACTTGACAGAGAATTGATACAGGATAGACATGACATACAGGGATACTTAGTGATTTGATCTATGTAGGACTATGGCAGCAAAATCAAATCAAATCAAGTTTATTTTATATAGCCCTTCGTACATCAGCTAATATCTCGAAGTGCTGTACAGAACTCAGCCTAAAACCCCAAACAGCATGCAATGTAGTGTAGAAGCACGGTGGCTAGGAAAAACTCCCTAGAAAGGCCAAAACCTAGGAAAAACCTAGAGAGGAACCAGGCTATGAGGGGTGGCCAGTCCTCTTCTGGCTGTGCCGAGTGGAGATTATAACAGGACATGGCCAAGATGTTCAAAATGTCATAAGTGACAAGCATGTCAATAATAATCCGGAAAATGTCAGTTGGCTTTTCATAGCCGATCATTAAGAGTTGAAAACAGCAGGTCTGGGACAGGTAGGGGTTCCATAACTGCAGGCAGAACAGTTGAAACTGGAATAGCAGCAAGGCCAGGTGGACTGGGGACAGCAAGGAGTCAAAATACAAAATTATATGGACAAGGGAGGCGGAGAATCAGTTTATGACTATGTAGCAGAGACGGAGAAAGTAGTTCTCCCCAGACCAGATCTAACTGATTTGCCTTTGCCAGATGCTGAAATTACTATGTTTGTTGATAGGTCTTCTGGAAAGAACCCAGATGGCTCAAATGCCACTGGTTATACAATAGTGACTCTTACTGAGGTGTTGGAAGCTGGAGCATTACAAATAAATTACTCTGCTCAACAAGCTGAAATTGTTGCCCTTACCAGGGCTTGTAAATTGGGGAAGGATAAATGCATTACGATACATACTGATAGTGCTTATGCTTTTAACACCGTCCAAATATTTGCAGCTCAGTGGAGAAACAGGGGTATGATCACTACGGCAGGTAAACCCATTACACATGCGCAGCTAATTTTGAATTTGCTAGAAGCAGTCTTATTACCAGAGAAGGTAGCGATTTGTAAATGCGAAGCACATACGAAATGCACTGACCAGTTCGAGTTAGTCATCAGAGGCCAGTTATAGGAGGCTAAAGTAGGCACAGGAGGAGTTTTTTACCAGGATGGGAGTTTAGATGGATGCTATTGGCATCCTCAGGGAAGTTACAGATTAATACAAAGCTATGGATCAAATAGGTGAAGATTTAACCACTACATTATATTGGTGGTTGACAATAAATACAAATGTGGATTGGATTAATGACATCTATTATAAGCAACAGAGATTYGTGAATGAGACTGGGGATGTAACGATTGTCGTCTGGAGAAAGAAAAGAGGACCAAAGTGCAGCGTGGTACGTATCCATAATACTTTTAATCAAGATGAATACACGAATAAAACCAACGAAACGACCAACGAACAGTTCTGACAGGTGCAACAACACTAACCAGAAAATAACCACCCACAAACACAAGTGGGAAAACAGGCTACCTAAGTATGGCTCTCAATCAGAGACAACGATAGACAGCTGCCTCTGATTGAGAACCATACCAGGCCAAACACATAGAAAYAGAAAACCTAGACCTACAACATAGAATACCCATCACATCACACCCTGACCAAACTAAAAATAGAAACATACAAAGCAATCTACGGTCAGGGTGTGACAGGGGATGCAGTAAAGGGGTTCTCTGACCAATTATCCGCCACCTCCCTCATGGCCTGGTAAAATAGACTGACTCTCGATATGTAAATTGGCAGAAAAGGGCGGGGTATGTAGAATGATTGGGATTCATTGCTGTACGTTTATTTTTTAAATAACATAGCTCCAGACGGATCAGTGAGCAAGGCTCTGGCAGAGAACTATGGGGTGGATAATTCTCTTACAAATTGATTTGACAGTATGTTTGGCAAATGGAAAATTGTCATAATCAAAGTGTTGTGGGCCACTTTCACCTGTATGAGTGTTTTGGTTCCGTGTGTATGCTGTTTGATTCTGGGTGTAAAAGGTCTCATTTCCAGGACTCTGGAGAAATCGATGACACTACAGATGATGAGATACGGACCGATTCCGAGCTCTGACCAGTGGAATGATGAATACATGTCCCCAGACCTAGTAGATGGACCCGGCTCCTTCACATACAAAGAGCCTATGTTGGATGAAACCATTTTTTAATGTTTAGGCCCCTTCTTGTTTTTATGTTTAGACTGTTTTTTGATGAAGAATGCAGACTTCCAGGCCTAGGGGAAGACTCTGTATCTTTTAATTATGAGGTGCCAATGTTAGATGAGACTGTTTTCAATGTTTAGTTAAAGGCTCTTCATGTTTAGTTAAAGGCTGTTCATTTCATGAAGATTATGATGAAAATCCTGACAAGAAGCGTTATGATGTCAATACATATATTGTTTTTTTGTGTGGTTGATTTTGAGTATAATGGATAAATCGAATGTAAATACATGTATTGTTTTGGTATATTCTTATATAAAAATGTATGTTTACATATAGTGTTTGATATGTCAGGATGAATTATTTAGTCATTAAGGGTGGATTGTTAAGATATTTTATCAAGGTTTAAGATAAATGATTAAATAATTCTACCCAGAAACTTAACCATTAGGATTAGAGGTTATGTAGCATTGACAAGGGGTAATTAAAAATGATAACCATTGTGGAAGAAAGGAATGTATGTGTGTGCCGAAAGAAAGCAAAGAGACTCCTTAACCTATGTTTGAACCGACCCAGCTATAACTCTGTGGAAAAAAATAAGACAGCGAGAGCCCCTCCAGGTTTCCGTATCTTGGAGGGACTGGAACTGTCACTGAGTGGTAATAAACTGTGGTGAGACTTCAGGGGATAATCCAAATGTAGTGTGTAATGTATGTGCGTTAGTTTAAGAGAAGGGATAAAAAGTACGGTTTTGTATATGCACGTCAGAGCTCTCGAGAATAAACGCTATTTGATTAATTTGGTGGCTGGTCTCTGTCCATTTGGGCAAATAAGAACCTTACAAATTCTTAGAAACGGACAGAGTGTTTGCTTTGTTTTAATTGAATTGGTTAACGACACATAGAATAAATTCCTCTATCAAACACATTTTAATTTTCAGGGGGGAATTGCACTAAATCAAACGATAAATTAACAATATTCACAATATTACTGTATAGTTTATCGACTTCATCGTACAACCTCAAACACACTATGTCCCTTCACTCAAACATTATCACTATATCACCATTAACAATATCACTGTGAAGGTTGATCTACTTCATTGTACACCTCAACACACACTCTACATGGTCTCTTCAGTCATATGCAGATTATTTTGGAACCGCACAGACCCAAGCCTGGGTTTGACATGAGACAGATTGGTCCTATATCAGTGTTGTGGACAGTCAGGAGGACAGAGAGCACAGGGTCACCGGGAGCCAATCTGACCTGGGGCTCCACTCACTCTCTCTGGTATTGGAATCACATATCTGAGGAGAAATCAAAACAGATCAGAGATCAGTTAGTCCCAAAAAAGAATAGTACTGAACAAAATAGTAATAATAATAATACATTTAATTTGTATAGCGCTTTTCATTACAGTTATCTCAAAGCTCTACTGAGGAAAGTAATAAATTACATCCAAATACATTTAGAATACAGGCAAGTAAAATAGCAATAGTGAGCTTGGTGCTAAATACATTTAAGGGTGGGTTTTAAGGCCCTTATAAAAGTTCGGAGTGATGGAGAGAATCTCAGCGGTCAGGTGAGAGGGCAAGGAGTAGAAGGCCCGGTCCCCCATAGTTTGGAGACATGTCTTCGGGACTTGAAATAGTAGAGAGTGGCTGGAGCGGGCGGAGCAAGATGTGAGGTGGCTCGCTGATTGAGATGAGGTCACTGATGTAGTGAGGCTCAATCCATTTGAGGCTTTAAATACAAGCATGATCATTTTTAAGTTGATCCTGTAGTGACTGGTATCCAGTGGAGTTGGGCGAGGATCGGGGGGGTGTGGTCTGACTTCTTGTACTGGTCAGGATCCTGGCAGCACTGTTCTTGATTAGTTTGAGCCTCTGTAAAAATTGGCTGGGGGGGCACCTAAACAGCGCATTGCCATAGTCGATCCGAGAGACGATGTACACTACCGTTCAAAAGTTTGGGGCACTTAGAAATGTCCTTGTTTTTGAAAGAGCACATTTTTGTCCATTTAAATTACATCAAATTAATCAGAAATACAGTGTAGACATTGTTAATGTTGTAAATGACTATTGTAGCTGGAAATGGCAGATTTGTTTATGAAATCTACATAGGCGTAAAGAGGCCCATTATCAGCAACCATCACTCCTGTGTTCCACTTTGTGTTAGCTAATCCAAGTTTATCATTTTAAAAGGCTAATTGATCATTAGAAAGCCCTTTTGCAATTATGTTAGCACAGCTGAAAACTGTAGTTCTGATTAAAAAAGATATAAAACTGGCCTTCTTTAGACTAGTTGAGTATCTGGAGCTTCAGCATTTGTGGGTTCCATTGCAGGCTCAAAATGGCCAGAAACAAAGACCTTTCTACTGAAACTCGTCAGTCTATTCTTGTTCTGAGAAATGAAGGCTATTCCATGTGAGAAACTGCCAAGAAACTGAAGATCTACTCCCTTCACACAACAGTGCAAACTGGCTCTAACCAGAATAGAAAGAGGAGTGGGATGCCCCGGTGCATAACTGAGCAAGAGGACAAGTACATTAGAGTGTCTAGTTTGAGAAACAGACGCCTCACAAGTACTCAACTGGCAGCTTCATTAAATAGTACCCGCAAAACACCAGTCTCAACGTCAACAGTGAAGAGGCGACTCCGGGACGCTAGCCTTCTAGGCAGAGTTYCTCTGTCCAGTGTCTGTGTTCTTTTGCCCATCTTAATCTTTTCTTTTTATTGGCCAGTCTGAGATATGGCTTTTTCTTTGCAACTCTGCCTAGAAGGCCAGACTGATGTTTTGTGGGTATTATTTAATGAAGCTGCCAGTTGAGGACTTGTGAGGCGTCTGTTTCTCAAACTAGACACTCTAATTAGAACGGTAGTGTAGGTGTGGATGAATTCCGCTGCATCTGGATGGGAGAGTGATGGTATGACCCAATTATGTTTTACTTTTCTTTTCTTTTTTTAAATGTGTGCATCGATGGACAGAGAAGGATCAAACTTGACTCCTAAGTTGGAGATGACAGAGGACAGGTGGATGGCCTGGTCGTTGATTGTAAGGGAGATGTTTCCAGTACTGGTGACCTGCTTGGGTGTCCCAATAAGCATAGCCTCAGTCTTGCTAMTGTTCAACTGGAGGAAGTTCTGTTTCATCCATGCCCTGATGTCCTTTAGGCAGCTGCTGAGTCTTGCTAGGRTCAGAGATGGTGTCKAGTTTTGTGTTGTAAACCTGGTTTCGTCACTGWAGCAGTGGAAGTTGATGTTATAATATCTGAGGATTTGGCCAAGAGGGAGCATGTAAATTATAAACAGGATAGGGACCAGCACTGACCCCTGTGACTSTAGACTCCTCTGATCTGGACTCTCTAAAATATATGTATTGTTTCCTATTGGAGAGGTAGGAGGAGAACCAGTTCAGAACTGTTCCAGAGACAGTAGTATSCTCTCTGATAAGCCGCAGGAGGATGATGTGGTCTACGGTGTCAAAAGCAGCACTGAGATCTAAGAGGAGGAGGATGCTGATCCATAATCWTCAGTAGGTCGTTGGTAACTTTATCCAAAGCTTTTTCAGTGCTGTGCAAGGGCCGGAAGCCAGACTGGAAAACCTTGTACAACTGGTTAGATGACAGATGTGATTGAAGCTGGTTTGCAACCACTTTCTCCAGTACTTTTGATAGGAAGAGGAGGTTGGAGATGGACCTGTAGTTGGATAGAATGTCCTGGTCAAGGTTGGGTTTGTTCAGTAAGGGGGTGACAAAAGCTGTTTTGAAAATCGATGGTACTTCTCCGGTCAGCAGGGACTTGATGATCAGGGTGGTGACACACATAAGCAGGCTAGATGAGCAGTTTTTGAGTAGGGGTGTAGGGAAAGGGTCAAGGGTCAAGGGAGCAAGTGGTGGCCTTCATTTTTGAGACGATTGAATGCACAGCAGCAAATGTGACTTTTGTAAAGTTGCTGACGGGAGGGGCAGTCTGTTTTGGTGACTCAAGACGTGGGGTGTAGGCCGTCTTAGAGGCCATTATATTTGTCCTGATGGTGTCAATCTTTATCTTGAAAAAAATCTCCGAAGCGATTGCACTGCTCAGAGGAGGCTGCAGGAGAGCATGAGTTTGCAGGGTTGAAAAGGCGGTTAATGGTAGGGTTAACTTTGTCATTGTCGATCGTGGCAGAGTAGAAGGCTGATCGTGCTGTTTTTAAGGCAGCAGAGTAGCTTGCCTTGTGGCTTTTATAGGCAGTAGGTGGACAGTGAGGCCATCCTTCTCAGATGTCTCTCAAGCTTACTGCCATGAGTCTTCATCTGTGCAGTTCATAAGTGAACCAAGGAGACGAGCGTTAGAATGTTACTTCACATGTTTTTTCAGGGGCAAGGATGTTCATAATATTACTCAGTGTGCTGTTATACAGATTGACCATGTCATCGAGGGCCAGCTCACTGCAGTCAATCTCAAAGGTGGGCTGGATGTGTTCCTGAAAGAGGGATGGGTTAAGTTTCCTCAGGTTGCAGAATTGAATGGTCCTCTTTGGGCGGTAGAGAAGTGTTGGACAGCGGTTAGAGACAGTGTCACAGCATTGTGGTCAGAGATGCCTAGCTCGATGACATCCAAGTCAGAGCCAGGACATCGCATTTTCATTGCATTTTGGTTGGTCTACGTGCTTGTATGGACTGTATTGGCTTGGAGTGGCGACGTATTGCGTGAAAAGGTAGTATCCTTTGCATTTGAACAGCTTGCAATTTGTCTCCATCCCTATTTCACTAACCATAACCTAATTACTAGAATGCTGAGGGTCAGCCTGCAGAACTGGCAAGTGATCTTTATTGTCCAACTCCAGTGTGCATGCTGTACTGCTCGCACTGCGAGTGCACACAATAGACCTTAATTTGTGGATMMATTTCCTATGGCCTTRTCGTCCTCGCCGTCTRCATGTTTTCCGTRGGATCCCGTATTGCATAAGGCTGTTCTTGAGCTCCTTGCACAGAGTTGTTTTAATCTGTTCAAAACTGTGTATAATGGAGGAAAGTTTCTGCCATTTCTTAATATTTGATCCTGCCATGCACGATGGCAACGTTCTTATCCCTTGCTTGCTAGYTAGCCAACTAGCCAGGGCTAACACAGTCACAGCCTCTGCAGAATAACAGCAAAGTACAGCAAAGTACTTCCATTTACGTTTGTTTAAAACCTCTAAAAGTGTAAGCTGTTGGGGGGGTACTAACATATGGAATTGTTTTAAGATGGTCATGGATTATTTAGCTATTTGATTTTGAATTTTAGGACTGCTTGAATTGAATAAGACATTCATAAACGGCAAAAAATACAGCAAAAAAAGAAATCATAAGGAATAAGGTTTTGAAGTGTCTGTCCTATATCTAGGAGATACTGTATAWAAAARCTCAGGAAATATACAGTACCAGTCAAAGGTTTGGACACACCTACTCATTCCAGGGTTTTTCTTTATTTTTACTATTTTCWACATAAAGTGAAGAYATCAAAACTATGAAATAATGCGTATTGAATAATGTAGTAASCAGAAAAGTGTTAAACAAATCAAAATATGTTTTATATTTGAGATTCTTCAAAGTAGCCACCCTTTGCATTGATGAMRGCTTTGCACACTCTTGGCATTCTCTCAACCAGCTTCATGAGGTACTGTAGTCACMTGGAATTAATTTAATTTAACTATTGTGCCTTGTTTGAAGTTAATTTGTGGAATTCCTTAATGCGTTTGAGCCATTCAGTTGTGTTTGACTTGGTAGGGTGGTATAGAGAAGATAGCCCTATTTGGTAAAATACCAAGGCCTTATTATGGCAAGAACTGCTCAAATAAGCAAAGAGAAACAACAGTCCATCATTACTTTTAGACATGTCGGTCAGTCAAGAACTTTGAAGTTTCTCAAGTGCAGTCAACAAAACCATCAAGCTCTATGTGAACTGGCTCTCATGAGGACCACCACAGGAAGGAAGACCCAGAGTTACAGTTGAAGTCGGAAGGTTACATACACCTTAGCCAAATACATTTAAACTCAGTTTTTCATATTCCTGACATTTAATCCTTGTAAAATTCCCTGTCTTAGGTCAGTTAGGATCCACATTTATTTTAAGAATGTGAAATGTCAGAAATAGTAGAGAAATGATTAATTTCAGCTTTTATTTCTTTCATCACATTCCCAGTGGGTCAGAAGTTTAAATACACTCAATTAGTTTTTGGTAGCATTGCCTTTAAATTGTTTAACTGGGTCAAACGTTTTGGGTAGCCTTCCACAAGCGTCCCAAAATAATGGGTGAATTTGGCCCATTCCTGCTGACAGAGCTGGTGTAATTGAGTCAGGTTTGTAGGTCTCCTAGCTCCACACACTTTTTCAGTTCTGCCCACAAATGTCTATTGGATTTGAGGTCAGGGCTTTGTGATGGCCACTCCAATACCTAGACTTTGTTGTCTTTTAAGCCATTTTTGCACAACTTTGGAAGTATGCTTGAGGTCGTTGTCCATTTGGAAGACCCATTTGTGACCAAGCTTTAACGTCTTGACTGATGTCTTGAGATGTTGCTTCAATATATCCACATAATTTTCCTCCCTCATGATGACATCTATTTTGTGAAGTGCACCAGTCCTTCCTGCAGCAAAGCACCCCCACAACATGATGCTGCCACCCCTGTGCTTCACGGTTGGGATGTTTCTTCGTTTGCAAGCTCCTCCTTTTTCCTCCAAACATAACGTGGTCATTATGGCAAACAGTTCTATTTTTGTTTCATCAGACCAGAGGACATTACTCCAAAAGTACATCTTTGTCCCCATGTGCAGTTGCAAACTGTAGTCTGGCTTTTTGATGGCGGTTTTGGAGCAGTGGCTTCTTCCTTGCTGAGCGGCCTTTCAGGTTATTTCAATATAGGACTCATTTTACTGTGGATATAGATCTGTTGTACCTGTTTCCTCCAGCATCTTCACAAGGTCCTTTGCTGTTTTTCTGGGATGATTTGCACTTTTCGCACCAAAGTACGTTCATCTCTAGGAGACAGAACGCGTCTCCTTCTGAGCTGTATGACGGCTGCATGGTCCGTGGTGTTTATACTTGCGTACTATTGTTGTACAGATGAACGTGGTACCTTCATGCGTTTTGGAAATTGCTCCCAAGGATGAACCAGATTTGTGGAGATCTACAAATTGTTTCTGAGTCTTGGCTGATTTCTTTTTTGATTTTCCCATGATGTCAAGCAAAAAGGCCCTGAGTTTGAAGGTAGGCCTTGAAATACGATCCACAGGTACACCTTCCAATTGACGTCAAATTGAGCCTATCAGAAGCTTCTAAAGCCATGACATTATTTTCTGGAATTTTCCAAGCTGTTTAAAGGCACAGTCAACTTAGTGTATGTAAACCTCTGACTCAGTGGAATTGTGAAACAGTGAATTATAAGTGAAATAATCTGTCTGTAAACAATTGTTGGAAAAATTACTTGTGTCATGCGCAAAGTAGACGTCCTAACTGACTTGCTAAACTATAGTTTGTAACAAGAAATTTGTGGAGTGGTTGAAAAACTAGTTTTAATGACTCCAACCTAAGTGTATGTAAACTTCCGACTTCAACTGTACATCTGGTGCAGAGGATAAGTTCATTAGAGTTACCAGCCTTAGATTGCAGCCCAAACAAATGCTTCACAGACATCTCAACATCAACTGTTCAGAGACTGCATGGATCGGCCTTCATGGTCGAATCGCTGCAAATAAACCACTACCAAAGGAACCATTAAGAAGAAGAGACTTGCTTGGGCCAAGAACACGAGCAATGGCTATTAACCGGTGATAATCTGTCCTTTCTCTGATGAGCCCAAATGGTTTTTGGTTCCAACCGCCGTGTCTTTTGTGAGAGCAGAGTAGGTTAACAGATGATCTCTGCATCTTTGTTCCCACCGTGAAGCATGGAGGAGGTGTGATGGTGTGGGGTCTTTCCTGGTGACACTGTCAGTGATTTATTTAGAATTCGAGGCACACTTAACCAGCATGGCACAACAGCATCACGCGCATCCCATCTTGTTTGCACTTAGTGGGACTATGACATCATTTGTTTTTCAACAGGACAATGACCCAAAACACACCTCCAGGCTGTATAAGGGCTATTTAACCAAGGAGAGTGATGGAGGCTGCATCGATGACCTGGCCTCACAATCACCTACCCTCAACCCAATTGAGATGGTTTGGGATGAGTTGGACCGTAGAGTGAAGGAAAGCAGCCAACAAGTGCTCTGCATATGTGGGAACTCCTTCAAGACTGTTGGAAAAGCATTCCTCATGAAGCTGGTTGAGAGAATGCCATGAGTGTGCAAAGCTGTCATCAAGCCAAAGGATGGCTACTTTAAAAGACATTTGTTTAACACGGTTTTGTTTACTACATGATTTCCATATGTGTTATTTCAGTTTTTGAGTCTTCACTATTATTCTACAATGTAGAAAATAGTAAAAATAAAGAAAAAACCCTAGAATGAGTAGTATGCCAAACTTTTGACTGGAACTGTATATATTATAGTTTTCTTTTACACATACTTAACCCATATTTTTGGGGGCAAAAAACACCTCCATACTTCCATTCATTTGTATGGGTTACCTTCAGACGTCCCGTGACACTTGTGGGGTCATATACAAAGCGGAGTAGTCTCCCCATAATGAGGAAGGCCGACATAGGCGGATGCGGTGGATTGAGACTCAGCCCACGCAACAACAAAAAACGGATATCTCTATCTTAAATTGATGGATTTTGATGGGATTATTTGATTGTGTTACTTAGATTGACGCACGGGTGTGTCAATCAGTGGAGGCTGCTGAGGGGAGGATGGCTCATCATCATGTGTGGAACAGATGAACTTTCAAACCGCCCTCGCCCCGACACGGCGCGAACCCATGGCTTCTGTGCACACACCTCACTGTGCGCCATCGAAGATCTCATCACTCCACAAAGCGCGGCCCATTGAGCAAGGGCAGCTACTATAGCTCAGAGCATGACGTTAACTGATTGAAATCGCTAGATAGCCTTACCCGCTAAACTAGCGTATGCCAATTTCATCCGTTACACTCACCCCCCTTCAACCTCCTCCTTATGCTCGCAGCAACCATATCCGGTCAACAGCATAACTGTAACAGTATAACTTTAAACCTCCTCCCCCACACTGGTGCAACAGGTGCTTCTCACACTGTGCAAAAACAGTCACCACGAAGCGTACGTTACCATGGCTCCACAAAAGGCGCGGCCTTGCAGAGCAGGGGACCCTTACTAAGTCTCAGAGCAAGTACGTAACTGTCTAAATGCTGTAGCGCGTACCCGTGAACTGCTAGCCATTTCACATCCGTTAACATGCTGGAACTGAGCAAATGGAATGGCATCAAGACATCTCCAGCCATTACCACGAGCGAGTGTCAAATAAGTGCCACCAACCCTGTGCACAATAGACTCTAAGATAAGGGTTTCTATCGACATTCATTTGAGACATCAAACAATGAGCTGATTGTCCCAATTTTGCCTGGACCACGTCACACTGGTCATCGCTGTTTATCATCTATGCATTAGTCACTTCCCCTACCTACGTGTACAAAATTACCTCTTAAATTCATGATTCATCACTCAACCACGTTATGTCTCAGAGCTCCAAAAAAAATGTCTCTGCAAAAAACAGAAATACACAGTGATAAATATTACCTCTGTCTCTTCCATTCAAAACCAGAGGTCCCATGGAAATGGCAGCGCTGTCGTGGAAGGGACACATCCCTGCGTCCTCTGTGGTGTACCCAGTGTAGCAGTGCTGCAGGACACAGAAACAAGATGGCAGACTGTATTACCATGTTTAGGCTATGGACCACTAGAGTTTCCTCCAAATGACTACTTTTGTAAACAAGTTAAACTATCTAGGATGATTCCATAACATATTTCTTACATTTAACTATTTGTAAGTGGTTGTCTTGGCTATTTGACATTAACTCACAAAGTGAGAGGATTATCTAAACATCGCTGAATTTGGAGAAAAATGTCAAAGTTCAATAAATTTAAAAAATCCATATCAAAGGCATCAACAGGATGCTTGACTTCGGTGTGCGGAGGCAGACCTGGGTAAATTAAAAAAAGATAATTTAGTTCCATTTTAAAGGGGCAATCTCCAGTTGCTACATCCATTTTAGGATTAAAAAATGAATGATATGTACCCATTGATTCTTTACAAATATCACTTATTAATGCCTCATGAGATTAGTTTAACTGTTCTACCCCATCAGAACCCCAAAATGTTTTTGTACACCAATTTTCTTAACAAATTAAAATAAAAAAAACACTGTATAGCCTCAAAACATGGTTAAAAATATACGTTTCATATCATGGATGGTCAGTACTTGCATCCATGCTCTGTTTATCAATTTGAGTGTTTACATTTCTTCAGCCCCATCCCTCAGCTTTTTACCGAAACAGTGGCAGGGAAAACACTTTGATATTGTTTCAACTGCGGATGCCACTTTAACGTAAAGCTTTGAGCTTGCCTGGTACAATGGAATCAACAATGGAATAGTCGCAAAAGAGCAAACCACACACATCTGGCACTCCAGACAGGCTCAATTAAATGCCCAAAGTATTTGAAAGTAAACAAATACTCTTTTAACCCTGGAACCTGTTTCATTTGTGCCTTACACAATGTTTTCAAACGTTTTGCCAAATGAACAGGCCCAGGTGTGTTGGGAGGAGACTCACAGTGGTGCAGTCGTTGAGGTGCAGCAGACACAGGTGGACCTGACAGTGCAGGAAGACACTGGAGGAGTTCCTGGTGAAGGTGAACATCCGGAAGGGGAAGTGGGCCGATGTGGAGACGCCATTTTGGATAAGCTCCACCGTGCTGTCCTCAGGTGAGGCACCTGGAGTAAACAAGGAAGCAGGGGAGGAAATGGAGGAGGAAGTGAAGGAGGAAGTAAATTAAATATGGTTATTTTCACTTTCTAAATTAAATGTCATTTTGGTGATTAGTGCGATTACATTAGATGGTTTAACAGTCAAGCATTTATCAATATCTCAACTATTTTGTTCCATCAAGTGTATTTTCCTTGTTAAATAAATACAATTTTCGTTGACCAGGAAATGACAACCTGTCGAACTGCGCGGTTGTTTTGGACCTGGTACCGATTGCTAGCGTCATTTTAAGATGTCTGGCTTGAAAATCGCAAGTGGATAATTGAGAATCAGACATGAGATCTGATTACATCAGGAAAAGGTTATGACTAAAGCTTTCTTCTCACATGTATATATCCTGTAAGGCGAAAATGAAAGCATGGGACGTTGCACAAGTCCTGCACTTTTAAAATGGCTGGGTTCCCATGGGAATTTGTGCATGTTTAGAGCGCCACCCATAGCTGCAGGAAGTAGTTTGCCAGGGGGTGGGGGGGTTGGGTTGCTGAGAATGTTTTGTTCAATTCTGATTATTCAGGACCCTTACTTCCCGTAGCTATGGCGCCACCATAAGTAAAAGTTATGACCATTTTTGTTTTGATCGTTTTGGAATGGTAATTGGTAAAAAAATTAAATATCAAACCTACACTTTCAAATCTATTATTCCCAACATGGGGACAATTTGTGGCTCTGAACATGCTAACATTTCCCTTTGGATAAACATAATGTCTCCATACTCTCTAGCAATAAGATTCCAGCGGACGGCGTAGCTTGGGTCGTTCACAGGCGTGGCCCAACAGGAGTCCAGCACAGTGGAGATCTGATGACCGTCCACTCCGTCCACCTGCACGGCCACATAGATCTGCTGGTCAATCTCCACGTTGATGTGAGAACCGGATAACGGGTAGCGGAAGCCGGCATCCTGGTACGGGATCATCCGTATTTGGTAGTGGCCCTTGCCGGAGGGAAGCTTCTTGGTCACAATGCTAYGGAGCAGAGGAACAAAAGGTTATTCAAATAACTAGACAAAACTCAGGGGTTGAAGATTTTWAAAATCCCATGACTGAAACAGRAGTCGATCTCAAACCGATTGTCTGAGGGGCCTAGTTAACCTCCCCTGCCATGTAAAAAAAGTAATGACCATCATACTTTTAGGGAAAGAGTACATGTATTGTACATAAACTGCAAGTTTGACCTATTCCAGTACCCTTACTTAGGGGGTTCCAGGTTCCTCCTCTGGGATTTTTTTTATGTAGACGGTCTGAGAAGCTCAGTTCTGGTGACTTTTTAGAAGTAGTTTCTACTCTAAAATGAATGAAAATAAAATATAATATAATTTCCACCTTCAGAAATGAGCCCAATAACATTGGTAAAAACGATTATTTTTTGACATATTGGACAATGCATATAGCCTATGCATGGTCTGTCTATATTATCACATGTGCTATTAGCAATAAGCATTATTACCTGAACCCAACTGGTGCTGCATAGTCGCTATAAATACATATGCTGAAGCATGGGGTTTGTCCATATGCATTYACCCCATTGGACACRACATCCTGATTGTTATTATTATTAATTATACACTCAAAGTTATACATTTTTTTAGTTTCTATTACGAAGTATGTCATTTCCCTTTTAAGATGACATTGCCTCTTTTAAGAGCTCTGTTGCACAGTTGCGACTTAAAACTACAATATTTAACTTTTCTGCGACCAGACCAAATTCACATAGAAATGTGAGTTAGATATCTGTCATTCTCATTGAAAGCAAGTCTAAGAAGTGGCAGATCGCTTTTATATGCGCTATTTCTATGCTTCTTGTTCTTAAGTTATGTTTTTGCATCTGTTACTTTCGGTTTTGTACAGCAGCTGCAAAGAGTTTTACCTTTCAGTGTGTGTACTGTATTTATTGCTTTTCAACAGGAAAAGTAAAAAACATAGCTGGAAGATGTATTTAAGGCACAAGAGGCTGTGCTAGTACAGTATATCATTGTTAATATTCTGTAGTCAGTGGGTGAAACTCTGTTTTATGCTCATGTTATCCTATTATCCAATTATCTTTTTATATTAAAAGTATCTTTTATAATCCTTTTTGTACAACATTTTGGGTTGCGCTTTACCTGTATAAAATGTGCTCTACAAATAACCTTTATTTTTGGCCTTTTTCGGCGGGATCTGGCATTTTTTCTACTTACCCAGAGTCAGATGAACTCGTGGATACCATTTTTATGTCTCTGCGTGCTGTATGACGGAAAAGTTTCGGTGAGCCAATACTAATTAGTGTTAGCGCAATGACTTGAAGTCTACAGTTACGGTAGCCAGAATCTGCAGTATCCCTTTAAGTCAATTATGACAAATGAGCCGAATAGTCTTACAAGGGTTAAAGTCACTGCGGGAAGAAGAATTCTGGTGAGTTCAGTGCATACGCTGTGTGCACTGAACTGAAATGTATGATTGTTGCTGACACACTGATGTTCAGATGAAAAATAATAAACAGTCTATATGCGCACCACCCCAGCGCTCAACTCAAACAGTGGGTGGTAGCCTATGTAGCTGCTGGCAAAGTAAGTTAAGCCTATACTTTATCACTAACGATGTAATTTCCAGTGTTATTAT
>NW_019944267.1:0-1215 GCF_002910315.2 Salvelinus sp. IW2-2015 | reverse complement strand
ACGTATATTTCTTTATTTTTAAAATGTGTGGGCATCATTTAAAAAATGCAGGGACAACCAGAGTTTCAACCATGCTTAAAGGTGCAATTTGCGGAAACAATCTGCCATTTCCTGGTTGCTAAAATTTAATAAAGTTGCCTAATTTCAGTTTATGGGACAAAACAAGCAGTCATTGTGTAGAGAATCATTGTACCGTCTAAACAGCTTGTGAAATATATTATCCATAACCAAAAATATCATATTTTCCGGGTAAAAAAAATGTTTTGAGCAAAACATTGTTTTTTGACACAACGGCAAACTTTAAGGAATAGGGCGTTCAAGTAGTTGGTCTGATGGTCAGATGTGATGCCCTTGCTTGAGATACAACTTGTGCCTTGTCATGTCTGACCTGAACCACCTATTGATATGTGTCCTTTGTTAGGTAAATAAGGTGTTACTTGAGGTGAAAAGGAGACTGGAGGAGAACTTGAATGCTAAAATCAATTCAATTCCAGTCATAGGCWGTTTTGAGAGGGTGCTCTGACCTCTCTAGAGGGTTGAGGTCCATGGTCATGGACAAGGACTGGTAGAGGGGGTACTCRCAGCAGAAGCGCAGGTTGAGGTGCCTTGCACGGCTGATGACCCCCGTCACCCCTCCGTGGGGTTCCACCTCACCCTGGATGTAGTTCTGATAGATGAAGTGAGTCCCGTTGCTCTGCGATGAGAAAAAAACAACTAAATAAGAACATTTGTCTCRTTCCAAAGAGTCTCATTCCAAAACGCTCTATGTCCCTTTTCTGAAATGTTGGTAAATTAGCTTATGGAAGAAAAAAAAAGGTGTGTTTTTTCACTATCTAATCGTGGCATGGGGTTGTTCAATGACAGACATGTATTTGTTTGATATCTATCAGAGACAAATAAGCATGTTTTTTTGGCAAAACGCTATATACAGTACAGTATCTGTCTCACTCTCAGAGAAATAAGTAGTACTGCTAGGTTTTACACAGATAAATGTGACAAWWWWWWWWWWWWWWWTATAAATAACTGTACAAATGACACATTTGTGACGTCAAAATTAAAAACAAATCCATGCAGTAATATGAGATCTGCATGCAAAACATTTACATTTGACATTTTAGTCATTTAGCAGATCTTATGATCTCATCCAGAGGGACTTACAGTTAGTGCATTGATCTTAACAAAAAAACATTTGAATACACATGTGAAATCAATGAA
>NW_019944266.1:178295-179363 GCF_002910315.2 Salvelinus sp. IW2-2015 | reverse complement strand
TAATGGAGGATGTGTGTGAGAGATGATTCCTCATTAACCCCGGTGGCCAGTGCTCAGCTAGGGGTCAGCCAGCCCCGCTCTGGGAAAGGCCCCGTATTCAAACACATGAGCGCAAACAAATGATCTTTTAATTTGCTCCAATCGCAGTGAACTGACAGTTCTCTCCCTCTCTCTCTGACTCTCTCTCCCTCTCTCGCTCGCTCTCTCTCTCTCTCTCTCCCTCTCTCTCTCCCGCGCTCTCTCACTCTCGCGCTCTCTCGCTCTCTCTGGCTCTCTCCACCTCCACCCCCTTTTTCACCCTCTCTTTCTTTCTCTCCCTTCCTCTGTCTGTTCCAGCCCTGTTTCATTTTTTTCTCTCTCTCCCTCTATTCCCACCTTCTGTCGCCTCTCTTCCGCTCTGCGTTGTCCGTCTTCATCTGTTTGTCTATCTGTCTGAGCCACTGAGAGCAGGATAGCAGGGTGCTCTATGGGGGTTGGTGGAATGTGTAATCAGCTAGGGGACAGCACATATGGAACAGGATCCACCCCTCTAATTGGTCTCAACTCAAACACTCCCTGAGACAAAAACTGATTCTTGGGGTATTATGTGTGGTTTGCGTATTATCAGGGCCTCAAATGCAACGGTCCCTGGACCTCACCCACAACCTCAGAAACACACTAAAAGACAGGATCTTCGTAATCTCTGCTCTGCTCTCCCTGCTCTGTCTTCATTTTGTCCCTATTAATCCTCCCAGAAATGGAGCCAGAGTCATAGGAACTCTCCACGTTTGGCCATAATCTTTTAGTGCGCTGTACTTTAAGCCTAAGTGAGCCCATTTGGAGTGACTGTGCGCAGACTAGGTTTCTCCCTATCTGTTATCTGCACAAGTGTTACTAATGGTTTTATCAATTAGGCCTCGTCCAATAACTACATGCCTGTGATCTCCTTTAAATACAACCAGTGCGGTACTGATTTGTGTAGTTAATGAGTGTGCGGGTGTGTGTCAGACTGTGTGTCGGTGTGTGTAAGTGACTCTGTATGTAGTCCCTCTCCCTCTCTCTCTCTCTCTCTTTCCTCTCTCTCTCTCT
>NW_019944266.1:149533-176321 GCF_002910315.2 Salvelinus sp. IW2-2015 | reverse complement strand
GAGAGAGCGGTGTAGAGAGAGAGAGAGAGAGAGAGCGGTGTAGAGAGAGAGAGAGCGGTGTAGAGAGAGAGCAAGAGGTAGAGCGTGAGAGAGGTAGAGGGGTAGAGTGGTGTAGAGAGAGAGAGCGAGAGGTAGAGCGAGAGAGAGGTAGAGCGAGAGAGATATATATATATATATGTGTGGATAGGAGCAGTTCATTAACTAGAAGTATCTTCCAGGGTTTTTCTGGATCAAAATGAGGCTTAGGTGGTGGGCGTGGCCAACGGCGGGGTCGCCAACTAATTTTTAGAGGCCCCCCTGTTGGCCAGTGACGAAATTTGCAATTCTACACATTTTTTCATGGCTTATTTGAACTGAGGGACTCAAACGTTATAACAAAATCAATGTGGCCCCATGCCACGACAAAAATACTCCTGAGTGCATCAGTTGGGGAATTTTGTATTCCCCCTGACTGTCTAGCTGTTATTTGGGTCATTGTTAGTTCTCAAAGAAGATCTTATTATAGAACATATAGCGCCATTKTCTTTTCTACATACTTTATATCTGGTTTTAGTCTTAAGTTTACATTGACAACATTTTTCACCCCGGAAATCATTATCTAAACATCAAAAAAATGATTTGACTGTTTTGACATACGTGGCCCGAAAACACTTAAGTAGCCCGCCCAAGACTTTTCTATGCAGAAAAAAACGCTGGCTTCTCAAACTCCTAGAACAACGTGTGTGTGGGGGTGGGTTGGTGGCCCAGTTGAGTTCCAGGGCACAGAAGGAAAGGGGAGAGAAGACAGTAGGTGGAGAAGAACGAGCCATGGGTTGAAGGGTCAAACAGCGAGGAAGAGACATCTTTCGTAGGCCCACCTGATATAGAGATGGAAGGTGGTGTCAGGTTTGATCCGGAGCTTGTTCTCCTCAGCTGGCTCAAATATGCTGTCCTCTGATCCTTCACAGTGCTTCAGCAACTCAGCATACAGAAACCTGGAGAGAGAGAGGGGGTGACATGAAAGGTAGAATCCACATTTGAGTGATTCAGATCAGTGAAAGTGTCCAGGATCCAACACACAGATAAAGGGAGACTGGTGGAGAAACAGAGGATCTGGTAAGTGGCATTAATACACTACAACTAACCAGATGGACTCCACAGACACATTAACACACATCATAGTCTGTAATGACTTCACAGCTGACATATGACACCCTGTAGAGAGAGGAGGTTTCAGAAAGGCAGGGAGAGTAGCTATAAAGGAATCAAAACGAAGAGCAAAGGAGGAAGGGGAAAAGAGTGGTRATATAAAAGGACAGAATGGAAGATAATTGAGCAGCAGTAACTTCCTACCTGATAAATCCTCTCCTGGAGATGATTTCTGCGTGGCAGTCATTAACAGTGTCCCCTTTAAGACTCAGCTCCTCCCCTTTAACACAGCGATTTCCTGAGGAGAAAATCAAACAAAAATACATTTATTTTATCTCAATGGGTTGAGACAAAAATCATCCCAAAAGGCTTGTTATTTTCTCTCGCGTACACACACACGGCAGGTACCTGTTCCCAGGCTGACCACGGTCCCCAGCCCTTCCCCCCTCTTCATGACGACGGTGGCGAGGATCTTCCTTCCCAGAAGACTGTGCTGTATGCGTGTGGTGAGGGCGTTGAAGCGCTGGTGACTCAACATGGCGATCTGGTCATGGATTGTCCCACCACTCAGTGGCAGCTAGAGACAGAAACAATAACAGGTTATGGACGGCCCACCAGTCACAGAAGTAGGTTCTAGCAGAATCACAGTATTAACAGTGTATTCATAGTATAGCAGGCATTCAACTTTTTCAGCTCGAGACCCAATGAGAAAATCACTGTCCTCCCGTGACCCAAAATAATCTCRCAGCAACCCAAATGAAGAGGAAATAGTGTGTGATTCTAGCAGTCTCCTCACTCCCGAACCACCTCTAACACACCCAAAGCCCAGTGTGGGTCCTGACCCAGAGTTTTAAAAAGTACTATAGTAATAGAGGTAAATTGACCTCTGCAGGGGTRAGTTCCCCGGTGCGGGCAGCCTTCTCTGCCTCTCCAATCAGAACCCTCAGAGCTGCATCAGCTGCTTCCTGTTTCCCTTGCTTCTTATTGGAAGCACAGACAGGAGGGAACCAGCGGCCCCCTAGCTTAGCCTGGTAGGTAAACCTGAGAGAGAAGAGTTAAACATCCATGTTTGCACAGCCGCGTTTTACAATATTCAACCGTTAGCTTTCATAGTGTTATATATGTCACAATGGACCGCCAGACTACCGCAGCTCTGCAGCTGTGGACTCTGAATGACCCTTTAGAGTGTGTATGTTAGTGTATGTGGGCAAGAATGTGTGTACTGACTTGGGCTCGTGCGGTGGTCCTGACTGCCCGACCAGTCGTATCTCTGCAGCGAAGCCCCTGGCCCGGGCGTACTCCAGCAGGCCTGACACGGCGTTGTTGTTTAGGTGGCTGATGAGGTCACCAACCCCCGCCTCGTGGGCAGAACGCAGCTCCTCCTCTGTCAGCGGGGGCAGGGAGGGGCAAGCGGGCATGAAGCCCCCTTCATCACCAGACAGACACAGGGGAAACTGGGGCTGGAGAGGACGGGGTAATGGAGAGCGAGGGAGAAGAGAGATAAGGCAGTGAAAAGATGGAGGAGAGGAGGTGGGAAAAGTGATCTTAGTGTTCGGAGGATCTTTTCTTAGAATCACGGCCTGGAGGCACAATGAGAGAAGTCCACATGCCTGTGTCTTATGACATTCTGCCAGTCCATAGCTAAACAGCTAGCTAGCTTGTCAAGCCTAAATCCTAAATAGATGGGGTAGTGTTTTTTTCAGGGACCCATCCATTTAGTTTAAACGTCTTTCAGTCCCATGTTTGAGTCCTTTACTCACCTTGTTGAGCTGCAGTCTCCCGTCGGCCATTAACTCCTTGACTGCCTCCTCTGCAGCCAGCTGCCTGGCAGCCTTCTTACTGGGCGCTGAGCTCTCAGCACACAGGCTTTCCCCTATCTTCACCCTGAACATGAACCTGAGGAGGAGGGAGCAGAGACTCACTTATACATCCTAAACATACATCGGTGAGAGGTAAGAGGACATTCCTGTCTAACCACATGGGGGCATCAGAGTAGAGCTGTGAATCTGCTTCACAGAGACTACAGCACTCAGGAAGAGGAGGGAAAGAGAGGGACAAAGATGGTCACACTTATCACCCAGTATCAGTATCAGACACCCAGTATCAGATTACTGCGGGACAGTACTGTAGGTGCCTAGGGGAAGGTTATATGCAGAGAGACAGAGGTGCTGTTGTATCATCCAGTCAGCAGACTGCTGCAGTATGAAAGTCATCCAGGACATACAGAACTGCTCCCGAGGGAGAGAGGTGAGGGCAGGCCCACCTTCCTAATGATTCATTTATGTATAGAAGAGAGAACCAGGGAGAGAAAAATGAGAAGCAGGGTTGGGCTCAATTCGAATTGAAGTCACTCAATTCAGGAAGTGATTTGAATTTAAATTCAAAAATMGAAAAACMTGAAATAAATAGCTTCTCCTTTTCAGTTTATAGAGAAATCATTGYAAATGGARGCTATTTTTTCAATTATTGAATTGGAATGTCAGTTTATTTCCTAAATTGACTGACTTCATTTCGAATTGACCCCATCCCMGATGAGAAGGCTGTAGACAGATGGATACCGTGGGTCGTGAGGTGGGCCCTCCTGTCCAGTGTTGATGAACTCGATGGGGTTTCCAGTGCGCTGACTGTACTCCATCAGCATGGACACGGGGTTCTTACCCCCCGGCAGGGAACGGGACAGGGCCTGGGGCGGACCCTCCACTACCTCCTGACAGAGAGGGAGAGCGAGAGCGAGACAGCGAGGGAGGGAGAGAGCAGAGAGTTATAAAAGGATTGAAAAAGAGACATAAATCTTTGCCCTTTAGAACACAATCAACCACAACAGAGCACATTGATTATTACTAACAACACACACACGAACACACTTCAGACTTACAGGGACGTCAGAGGTGGGGTCCATGGCCTGGTCCACCCCTGCAGTGAGCCCCTCCTCAGCCCCTCCCCCCTCTATCTCACGCAGCAGAATCCTCAGGGTTGCTGCGGCAGCATCTTTCTTAGCCACCTTTTTATTAGATGCCTCAGCAACAGGAAACAACCTGCCGTCCAGCATGACCTGCATACGGAATCTGAGAGGGAGAAAAATACAAGGGAGTGAGGTAGCGAGAAAGAGCAGGGACAACACATTTTTTTATATTTCTTCGTCACACTTTCTCATGCAATTTTTTTCATGAATTTGCTAAATCAATCAGCTAGTTTCCTCTTAGACATATCAGCAATGGCCAACCATGATTGGTTGGGAACATTATGAAATCACTGACCTGGGGTCATGTGAGGGCCCTGATTGGTCGAGGAGCAGGAACTCGCAATTGTGTCCCTGGTACTGGGCAAACTCCATCAGGCCGCTGACYGGGTTCTTGGCCCTCACCTCCTGGAGTTTGGCACGGAGGTTCTGAGGTGGGGGCGCTGCCAGGGAGACTGCTACTGTCCCCCCTCCATCCCGGCTGATGGCGTTGAGGAATTCGGGGATATCGTCGGTCGCCCACTGCCCTCCGTTCGACTCATCCTCCTGATAGAGGGATGAAGAGGAGGAAGTAGGTGAGGAAASAAAGAAGTGGAGCAGAAGTTGGAGGGTCAGTGGGATCGGTGTCAGGCGGGGTGAAGGGCTCCAGACCTGGCATTCTCAGCTCGGAATCTACAGAGCTATGTTCACCCCTCAATGTTACAACCAACATTATGTTACTAGGGTAACTGCCACACTCATCCTCCCCTTCCAACTCTTCGTAGGAGACGGGCTCCAAGTGAGGGAGGGGGTCTCCCAAATTCAGGAAGACGTCAATGAATTCCCCAACCCCCCCCCCCCACCCCCTCGCTGTGTGAGTGTCCACCTACCGCCTCAGCGTTGGCCTCTAGACAATCCAATCCGGGTGGCACCGCCTGGAATCCGGACCCCATTCCTTCGACCTTTGCAGGGGCGCTGCGCTCGGCCTTAAGGCTCCTCTCCATCCTCTCCCTGCGATGGACAGATAGCTCCCAGATGTGAGGGGTCACCTCTGCGTTGCGGCTCACGTCGCCCTGCTTCTCCATGGCGTACAGGGTGGGGTTGACCTGCTTGGCGCCCCTCAGGCCCAGGTTCTTGGAGATCACCAGGGCCGTGGCCTCCCCTGCCTCCAGCAGATACTGCAGGATCAACTCCTTCTGATTACTGCCGCAGTCCGCCATGTCACTCTCGTCAAGGTCTAGGTCAAGCGCTTCGTTACTGCTGCTGTTGATACTGGGCTGTTGGGTTTGGGACTGGGAATGTTGCCGATATGACTCAGATGATTCTGAGGAAGAGGAGTGTGAATCTGATTCTACGTAGTAATCTTCTTCTTTGTTGCCCTCAGGACCCTGCGCTTCAATTTGCTGGATCTCAGCCTCGATGACAACGTCCTCCTCCTTCACAGACAGGAAGTGAGAGCAATCTTCTTCTGAAGGCCTTTCCTGTGACTCCACAGAATGTTCCCTCGGTTGGGAACGTGGGCTTTCCGGATCAGAATCTCTACTTTCCGGTTCTTCCTGTGGTTCTACGTAGACAGTCCACTCTGGAGGACTRTCACCGTGTTTTGAAGCTTTCTTATCACGCTCGAGACCGTAAAGGGCCTGGTTGATAAACTTTTTGGGSKACCGCAGCGTTTTGGCCAAACACTTTGCTTGTAGCTTCTCACCGGGGCTCAAATCTGCCAAGGCTTGCAAAACTTGCTCTCGGATGTCGGGTGGCTGAAACGTAGGGGCACTCTTGTTGTTTGAATTATTACTACTACAGACAGAAGCTTTGTCAAAGCTGWRGCCTCTGTCAACTCTTCCTCTGTAGGACCTCTCTCTGTCTAAGGATAAACTCTGAAAGCCTTCTGAGAAAGACGGCCCGTCAGCACAGTCTGCATGAAGGCTCCACTGTCTGTTGAAGCCTTGCTTTTGGGTTGAAGTCTGCTTCTGGTTCCAGAATCTAGGGCCGGTTGGTCCTCTAGGGGGTCCTTGACTGGGTGGGTACCCGAAGTCCCTACCGTTCCCTCTGCCTCGCTCGCTGCTGTATCCCCCTCTCCCCCTAGAGCTGTTTTGGGAGTATCTGCTGTACCCTGCCTGGGCCTGGTTTGATTCGTTATAGAGTCCGTTCGGTCCCCCTCGACCCAAGCTCTGCGCCCCTCTGGGGCTCACCCTAAACTGGGGAGCCTCAGTGTTCTGTCCCCTCAGGAAGTGGACCTGCTGCTGCCTGAAGGAGTTAGGACCACTGGGACAAGAGCTCTGCTGACTCAGGGCTGGGCTGTGACRGGGTGGGGGAGGGGRGGAGGGGTAGAGAGGCTGAGAGTGGGCACTGGGTGGTACTAGAGGGGGGACTGGGCCTAGGTATGAATGGACGTTTGGGTGTGGGGCCTGTTGCGGGGGGGCTCTGGGGTGAAATCCCAGGGGTCCAGCTCTGTAGTATTGTTGCTTAGCCTGCAGTTGGGGAAGAGGGGGTCGGTGGTAATGCTCTATGGGGGGCCCTCCTCGTCCTCTGCTCATAGCGCAGGGGGCAGGTTGAGGGGGGACCAGGGCCGCCTGTTACGCAGCAGATAGGAGGATGCGTCTCTGTGTTGGATACTGATGCAACACAGCCTGGCAGAATAGCCGGGTGGGCGATGATCGCAAAGTGGCAGTCAGCACCTGAGAGAGAGGACGAGATGGGTGTGAGCGAAAGCAAAAGTGACTGAGTGGGTGAGGAAAAGAGCCATGAAATAAAAAATAAAGAGCCAAATATAAAGCAATATGAAGAAGAAACTAGGGACATAAGACTGGTCAAAATCTTGTGGAAAATCCTGATGGAAATGGTAAAAGGGCGGGAGAAAAACACAGAAAGAGTAGATCAAGGGCTTATGACAAATAATATATATATATATATGTTTTTACACACTACACAGTCTCACTGTACTTCATCCTGTCACATGCTGTTGGACCCAATTGCTCGCAACGAGATCCATGTATAAAAGGTCAGAAATGTATAATTCATGGTTGTGGCTTAAGTGTTGTATTTCTGGTTTAAGGATGATTTGCAGCTTCACATAGGAAGGGAAAGTGAAAGGCAGAAGGAAAGAAAAGATTCAAGGTGGTCAGTGAAGGACAGGAGTTGCTCCACTAACTTTTGACAGACTAAACACACAGCAAATAAGTAATAGATGTTGAACCTGATAAAAGGTTGGCTATAGAACACACATTGGAGAGGAAAAGGAGTAAAGCTCGCTCACCATTAAAAATAAGTTGTTTTATTAGACAAGTTTAAAAGATTGACGTTTCAGCCTTCAATGGCCTTCTTGAGAATAATCACATCGGGAATGGACAAGTTTGTGTAGGGCATGGGGAAGACAATTAGGGGAAAACTCTTCAGCTGGTGGTGCTAATGAGAGTCCAATGATGTCTACACAGGTTGCACCTCTAATCACGTTGGTTGAGCACCGACTTCTTGCCATAGAACATACAGGAATATTTTAAATACCTTTTCATATTATGGGCACCTTCTAGTACAGCAAACCTGACATTCAATAAAAAACATTCATTTGCTGATTATTTTCTCAGCTAAAATATTTAATACGCACTAGTAATTGCATGCCAATTACATATAAATCTGTAGGGCATAGAATATGATGGGGGGGTATTTTGATTCAAAATGTGTACCACAAAGCTTCTTCCCTGCACTCAATGATATATGTCACTGACCACAGGAAGACACTCAACCCTGCTCCTCAGATTTCAGCCCTGCCAGGCATGGTGCTAGTCAACATAAACTTGTCTGTCATGCTGCTCCCGAAACGATTGCTATGAATGCCACCATATTAATAATAATATAACGACGAGCGGGAGCGAGTTATTTCACGGCAATGTTAACGGACAGCAGCAGCAGCACTGGGTCCCGTGCCCCCGGGTCAAAGCGGGATCTGGCTGACCCTAATGCAAGCCGGCAACTGACGGCCAAATAACAACCCAGCATGGCTCAATTCAGTTGCCTCTGCTGCTTCCATGGGCAATATGAATATTCAGAACTGCGCATTAAATATTAGTACGTCTTTCGCCCATGGACCAGACAGTTTGGCCTTGTTTTCGGTATGTTCCCGTTCCTGGATTATTGATGAGTCATTTCTATTTGAATTACAGAATTGGGGTATACGCCCTGGTCAAAGTGTTATAAATCAAGTTCATGCATAGTGGGTTGCATAAACGACTCCATGACAGTAGAAAGACATTAACTAATTCAATGAACGTACCTGAAAGTTCGCGGGATAAAACACAGATTTACCACCTGGCCTGAAGGCGGTTTCAGTCACTTTTGAATGGCAGAGAGATCTTGACGTCTGCGGGCGTGCTACCGGGGTCAGAAGTTGACTACACTTCAAACAGTCTAGTGATAAACAGTTACGTTCTATCAAAATACAACAAAAGTATTTCAACTAGTTGGCTATATTTCTCAAAATTCTATGTATTTTACCATCCCCAAAAAACTGTTTTTTGTTTTTTTACATACCGCACGAGCGCTTCTCAATTTCAAAGGGACATCTAGTACCTACCATTCAAGATACTTATACCAGACGTTACAATGTGAAATTATGGATAGGCCTATTATAAACGCATAGAAAGTCTGCATTTACAGTTTCTTAACACGAGAAACAGCACGAAGGGGCAGAATAGTTTCGTTTTCCTTTCTCTAGACACGCTCTGTAGCCAGTCTGGGTGAGTCACGTGATGCAATAGGTTTCACTAGCTAGAGTAAGAATGTAGCCAAAACTGGTGCAAGATCAAGGTACCAAGGCCTAGGCTGTTTGAATACTTGGATGTACATCAAATTTATTTTTATCACAACATGTGGATTTTATAATATAATTATGTCAAATTATTAAAAAAAATAATCGGTCCTTGTCATGTGAATGAAAATGTGCCGTAGTGTTCTGTCAAACAGGATGTATTTCTTGTTAGAGGATACAGTATATTGATTGAAATGCGAAAGCAATCGTTATTTCTATTTATTATCCAGTAAGCCAATATGTATTATAAAATGCATCCCCTCTAGACAGACAATTACATTACATTTTAGAAAATATCAATTTGGACAAGAAAGCCTTCAGAAATTATGCCTACATATGCATAGGCTAACTCCAAAACATTCACCCCCCCCCTAAAAAATTTACAAAATATGATAATTCAAGATCGCCTCTTAMTTGTCATGTCTCACAGCTGCTGTTGCGTGAAATTATTGTTGTGACAAAAACAAAACCAGAACAGTTTAATTGAGCAAGCAGTTGCCGGATATAGCTCGTGGCCACTGTACCCAAATCTTGGTGCTTTCAAGACAACTGGGAACTCAGGGGTAAAAAAACAAGGTCAAATAATGGCGTCAGTAATCTTGAGGTCGGCGCTCTAGAAAGATGCCCGTGTTTCCGACTTGGATGACCGTTCAAAACTACGTTGTCCCAGTCGGAGCTCGTTTCCCCCCCGAGTTCCCAGTTGTCTCTGAACGCACTGAGGTATGCGATTTCAGAGTTCCCAGTTTTGAACGCAGCATCAAACCCAATTCCATCACGCAGGGATACGCATGCATGCATTCAATGGTCAATCAAACACAGCCACGCCAGAGCATGTCTGTTAATTATCTCTGGCGCGGTTGAAAATGTTTCCAAAAATATTTATAAAACTTAACTAATAATCACTGCTGCCATCAGCTTGAGTGTGGAATTTAAGGACCCCATTGAATAACCTTCATGTTTATTTTTTCTATGGAATGGTTCTGATGCACACCATTTCCGACCCCCCCTCCCCTCCCCCCAGTCAAAGTGAACCCCGCACTAGTTAGCTAGGAGGACAGGAGGATCAACTATCAGTGTGCAATTTCATCCCGCTTCCGACCCCCAACGATGTCTGTCGCTGGATGGACATAGGATCCAATTGGTCATTTTACAGTCGTTTTTCAGTATATCCCCCTTAATCCTCAATTCCCTTCTTACTGTCGCTCTCACACAGGCGTTTATCCCCTGACTGAAGTCCTCCATGACTATAACCTGAAATTAGCTAAACGTTAGGCAAGCTGTCTTGGTTTTAACTGACGCTACATATTGAATACCCTGGTAAGTATGTAATTTATCTCAGCAACCCGCCGCAGAGATCAACTCAACTGCCATCATTGAATGGATGGTTGTCGTTTGGACTGCGCACACATGTTCCGAACAAGATATTGCGCAGATGGAGGCTCCAAGCGGGTTCACTAGCTAGGTAACGTAGAACCGCGGTTGTGCATCGCAAATAACATGCACAACTGTCGATTTGTTGCAGAAACACTTTCCCAATCAACTCCCAAGTGTAAACAACTATGCAACGCGACGTCAAATGCAGTGAAAATAATGATAATTATGCATAGCGCGGATTGACTAGRTAGCTARATAGSTMGCTAGCTAACGTTAGCATTGATTGAGCATCACTGCGGCACAAGCGTGCAAACAACCATAGMCGCATTTGMAAGCMATGCAGTTAGCGCGAAACCAAATATAGATCTCAATTGAACTAACACGAAAGGTAAAAATAGAGTTKAAAATGTWATTAATTTACCTGGGTTTGCGATTGAAGCTTTGTATCAGTCCGAGTTCCTGCTRGKTAGCGACAGTGTCGACAAAGAAACAACGGGGTTAGGGGGGCGCATGATGACATCACTAGTTTGCGACAGTTTACCTGGCGCATTTGGAGTGACGCCGCCCGTTTTACTGCAGAGTGCGGTCCCCCCCAAAAGAACATCAGACAAGGTAGAATACCTTTGCTGCGGCAGATCGATTGGATTCATTTAGGCAGGTGAATAGGACATGGTAGAATAGCAGTACCTCCAAGCCACTGCTATTGCATTCCCTTGTTTAGGATTGGGACTGGATTAATCAGGTCTCAAATAAAAAAATCTATCAAATGTAATATATGTATGCTACAGAACCTTCCACAAATCCATTTGCCACAAACACGGCCTAGTGGGCATGAACCCTGCAAAAAGCTACATCTGATAAGGATTTACTTTCTATAAGAAACCTTGAGAGGAACCAGACTCAAGACCCAAAGCATGGCTGGCTGGATAGAGGTGAGAGAAGGCGGTAGAGAAAAAAGGCTCCATATATTGCAGGGGGAATCCAACAAAATACAAACATGAGGCCTGTATCTTGTAATGAACACGTTAGTGAACTATTTACAGCATGATACACGAGGCTGTGGGAGCAGATCATCACATCACAGCCTACTGCAGTGCCTGGACGCTCACCAACCCATAGAGGTATAGGCTGCTATACTATCCACCAATCAATGGGTCAGACTGGATCCATGTTCAAACTTTCCTGCAAATTGCACTTATTACATCCCCCAGTAGGTGTCAGCACCACGCCATTTAGTATCAGAACACCTTTATTCGCCAAGTACATTTACTCATAACTGGAATTTGACTTAGTGAGAATGTGCTGCCAGCCATAGACAATATAGAAACAGAACACAGACAAAAGTCCACATAGACGTCATACAAAAAACCACAAATCGTAAGTCGCTGTGGATAAGAGCATCTGCTAAATGACTAAACGTAAAAAACATTAAACATAAACTCGGGTCCTCTGTCCTGCTCAAAGTCACAGCGGATCAAACTGAAATACATCACTGTAATGTCCAGTAGGCTACAGTCAGTGCATCATATTATCATAAGTCTTTCAGTCAAGTATAGAAACAAATGGGCATTTTCAAACAAACCCAAACTCTACCGCTASAAACATGCCTACTGGAGGTTTGGTAATGGACAATCCAGTTGTTGTTTGGTGCTTGTTCATGATATAACTACTGTATATATGCATGTGTTTTGTGATACTGGTTGAGTTATATATTAACAAACTGAGTCTCTAGCAGGTGTGTTGGATATTGGTAGTTGGTATAATGAGATTCTAAAGTAGAAGCTATGGTTCAGTATACAGCTTACGTTCAAAGTGTCACTTCCTTACTGTAATTAGAAGTTCTTTTTTATTTATTTGTTTTTACCCCTTTTTCGTGGTATCCAATTGGTAGTTACGGACTCGGGAGAGACGAAGGTGGAGAGTCATGCGTCCTCCGAAACACAACCTAGCAGCCGCTCTGCTTTTTGACTCAATGCCCGCTTAACCCGGAAGCCAGCCGCACAAATGTGTGGGAGGAAACACCATACACCTGGCAACCGTGTCAGCGTGCATTGCGCCTGACCCGCCACAGGAGTCGCTAGAGCGCGATGGGACAAGAACATCCCTGCAGGACAAACCCTCCCCTAACCCGGACGACACTGGGCCAATTGTGCGCCGCCCCATGGGTCTCCCAGTCGCGGCCGACTGCGACAGAGCCTGGACTCGAACCAGGATCTCTAGTGGCACAGCGCATTAGACCACAGTAATTATAAGTTATAATGTGTGAGAGAGAGGTAGTGTTGTGCCAACCTTCATCAGAGCAGTGTTCAATACTGCTGCCTTAGTTTTTTGGCCCTCTCTCTTTTCCCACCATCCTTCACTAACTATTTTCTATATGTTACTTTTTAATCCCCCTCTCATGCTAGCCTCCACACTTCATTGCTCCCCTTCTCAATGGAAACTGAAGATGATGTGAAATAGGGGAGGGGGAAGGAGAGAGGGATAGAGACAGAGAAAGTGAGACGAGTCAAAAGACAGGGAGAAAGGTGGGTGTAAAGAGAGTGAGATGGGTAGTGTATTGGGAATGGGCAATTCCATGGTAACGGGCTCCGATTCTTTCACTTAAAATGTATGCCAAACAAATAAAATGTTTTAAAAGTTGAACCAACTATATGCATAAGGACCACTTTTAACAATTTACACTGAACATTTTACAAAAACACATTTACTGGAAGAACTGTGCAGATGCAAAGTTTGGTAACAGAATTTAGGTAAATCAAATTTTTTATGTGACCACGTTTTCCACAAACTCTTAATTATTTGCTCCGAATTAAGATTGAAAGACGTCTGCAGATAAAATGGGGTGTCAGCTATGACATGGCACCTTGAGTTTGAAAACATCTATTTAGGTTATTAAACAACAGTAAGTGAAGTGGATGTACACACAGTAACAGAATTGCAGTAACAGAATTTCATATTGGGTCTGTGATCTGAACTACACAGAAATGAATAAACCAAATCAAATTGTACATGCACCGAATACAACAGGTATAGATAGACCTTGCCTTGAAATGCTTGCTTATGAGCCCTTCCCAACAATGCAGAGTAAAAAATAAACATTTATTAAAACCCAAGGGGAATAAAATACACAAGAAGGAAGTTATATACAGGGAGTACCAGTACCAGATCACTGTGGAGTTATATACAGGGAGTACCAGTACCAGATCAATGTGGAGCTATATACAGGGAGTACCAGTACCAGATCACTGTGGAGCTATATACAGGGAGTACCAGTACCAGATCACTGTGGAGCTATATACAGGGAGTACCAGTACCAGATCACTGTGGAGTTATATACAGGGAGTACCAGTACCAGATCACTGTGCAGGGGTACGAGGTATTACATGTAGATACATTTACTGTATGTAAATAAAGGCAGGGTAAAGTGACATATATACAGTGACATTATACTGTACAATATACAGTATAATAACAAGAGTAATAATTATGGATATGAATGCCATTCTCTTCATGGTGATGTATCCTAAATAGGTACACAAAGATAGAAATATATAATATCTTCCTTTGCATATTTGGTTATTATTTTACACACTAGATATTATTTTAATAAGCTCTGCCACCAAACAAGACCAAATTTGGTTGTCTGGACCGGACTACATCTGAACCAATCATAGATGTCTATGTTTCACATGTTTGGACATCAAAAGCACAGTAGAGCTCAGGGCCCTTCACTGCCATTCGTTTCCTATTCCTCCAAAAGGTTCATGTTCTTGTGCAATTTCTTATGTTTCTCCTTCAGCAAACATTTAAGAAGAAATTAGATTCTTGAAAATAAAGTTCTTGGATTTGTTCTTAATTCCAAGATAGCTAAACCCTTGTCTCCAAGATAGCTAAACCCTTGTCTCCAAGATAGCTAAACCCTTGTCTCCAAGATAGCTAAACCCTTGTCTCCAAGATAGCTAAACCCTTGTCTCCAAGATAGCTAAACCCTTGTCTCCAAGATAGCTAAACCCTTGTCTTAAACTCTGGGTAGTGAAAGAATAAGCCCATGAAAGAAATTGAACATGTTTAATTCACTAAAACTTCATATGAAAGTTTCAGTATAGATTATTTTAAACCCAATACCATGTTTTAGAACAGTAATCTCAGTAGGAAATATGCTTACATGATTGCCATTGCTTGCTAGATAACTAGATAAATCGGTTGCCTAGCAACAAACATCTTAAGAAGATATTTGAGGAGATCGTAAGAAAATCATTCATTCTTAAGATATTGTTGAGTAATTGCACTTGCAAACTATTTTATGAACTTCCTAGTACCCCTGGTTGGGAACCACTGCAGGAGAGTATAGTCAAGTAGAGTATAGTTCAGTACAGTACATTATAGTGTAGTCAACTCTAGTGTGCTGTACTGTGTACTGTACTCTACTCCACTCTATTATACTCTACTGTACAGTACAGTACAGGAATGTACTTTACTGAACTATACTCTACTTTTCTTTACTGTACTACAATGAACAATACTCAACTTTTCTTTACAGATTTTTCCGATTTGGTAACAGAATTTCGAGTTTTAGTCACTTAATAATTCATAAACAAACTTGATATCAGTAAAAACACTATAATTCATCGATAGGTCTACCTTTACTTGTTACTTCTGTGAACTTTTATTATCCTCCCGAGGGAGAGAAATAATACAATATCTGAAAAATACGTGGGTTTTTGGTAATGGAATATCAAGGCACAAGGGCATTGTTTCTTAAACTTACAGAAGGTAGAAATGATCCTAAATAAAATATAAATGTTGATATTAGTTGGCAGGGGTGTCACGTCCTGACCATAGTGCTTATGTGTTTTGCTTGTTTTAGTGTTGGTCAGGACATGAGCTGGGTGGGCATTCTATGTTGTGTGTCTAGTTTGTCTGTTTCTGTGTTCGGCCAAATATGGTTCTCAATCAGAGGCAGCTGTCAATCGTTGTCCCTGATTGAGAATCATATATAGGTGGCTTGTTTTGTGTTGGGGATTTGTGGGTGGTTGTTTCCTGTCTCTGTGTTTGTGTTCTGCACCAGATAGGACTGTCTCGGTTTTCACGTTTGTTGTTTTGTATTGTTGTAAGTGTTCACAGTTCGTTAAATTAAACATGTTGAACACTAACTGCGCTGCATTTTGGTCCTCTCCTTCATCCCAGGAAGAAAGCCGTTACAAGGGGTCTTAAGACTTTCTGGTAGAAGTTTTCTAAGACTTCTTTTCCATCTTTTAGACAAGAAATCAAAGCCTTTGTTTATTTCACATTTTTAGGATGGAAAATAGTTGAAAAATGTATATGCCTTAATTCCCAAAAAATATAGACTCATAGTTTTCATTTGACACCCAATTTGACATGTTCCTATGAACTTCACTCGGTAGTGTGTGTTTTGCAACCGAGGACAGACAATTTTTCCGCGCTATGCGCTTCAGCACTCTCCGGTCCTGTTCTGTGAGCTTGTGTGGCCTACCACTTCGCGTCTGAGCCGTTGTTGCTCCTAGATGTTACCACTTCACAATAACAGCACTTACAGTTGACCGGGGCAGAAATGTGTGCAGGTGACGAACTGACTTGTTGGAAAGGTGGCATCCTATGACGGTGCCACGTTGAAAGTCACTCAGCTTGTCAATAAGGCTATTCTACTGCCAATGTTTGTCTATGGAGAGTGCATGGCCATGGGCTCCATTTTCCACACCTGTCAGCAATGGGTGTGGCTGAAATAGCTGAATCCACTAATTTGAAGGGGTGTCCACATACTTTTGTATATATAGTGTAGTTCTACCTGGAAACAAAAGGGTTCTCCTATGGGGACAGCCGAAGAACCCTTTTGGAACCCTTTTTACTAAGAGTAACTATGGCTTCTTCTCCTCTTTCTCCCTCTCTCCCTCCCTGTACCTCTCTTCCTGTGTTGCTGCCAGCTTCTCTCCCTCTCTGTCTTCCTATGCACTCAGCTTGTTTTTCTTCTTGCCTCTGCCTCCCTACCCTCCTTCTCTTCCTTGTTTCTCTCTCTTCCCCCCGTCTGTTGCTGTCTGGCTTGCTCCTGACTTGCTCTGCCTCCCTCCCTCTCTATTCCACTCTACCCTGCCTCTCTCTCTCCGTCTCTGTTGTTCCCCATCTCTTTCTCTGCTCTCTGTTCAGTGGTGCAACATGAGGCAGTCTGTGGCTATCTGTCTGTTTGGACTCTCAGCTCTGCTCCACGGTGAGTGACTTTCATTCCCTCTCTCTCTCTCTCTGTGTGTGTGTGTGTGTGTGTGTGAGTGTTGTGTATGTGTTTCTACGTGTACGTACAATATGTGCAAGTCCATTGATATTTGAGAACTCAACCACACAGTTCCAGCTGCATAGCAGAGAGAGAAGAGAGGAGAGGGAAAGGAACAGAGAGGGAGAAGAGGAGCAGGAATAGAGACAAGGGAGAGGAATGATCACAGAGCTTACAGGTTAGGATGCTGTTAGGATGCTGTTCACAGTTGTAAAATCCAACCCTCCTGTCTGTTTTAATCCGTTGTTGGTTGATCTGTTCCTCTCTGCACCAGCAGCAGTGTCTTAGATGGCTAACATCTTGTGACCGGATATTGATTTTGTACCATCTTGTGACTGCATATTGATATGGTACCACCTGGAATGCTCTTTCTGTGGGGTGATATTCACCAGAGTAATGCAATACATTGCAATACAACACAACAAATGAATCTCCACAAAGGCTGTTTACAAGCATTGTGGTACATAATAGCATATTACATACAAGCGCAACATGCTGTTATAAAGACTGTACTCTACTGTATGTGGGTCTACATTACATTCACTAGTTTTATATATTTTTTAATTCCTTTCTTTTACTTTTAGATTTGTGTGTATTGTTGTGAATTGTTAGATACTACTGCACTACACGCTACACCTGCAATAACATTTGCTAAATATGTGTATGTGACAAATAACATTAGATTTTCAGTTAGACATTGCTACCGAATTTCATCAACTGCACAGATACATTAAGTCTGATACAGTTGTGAAACAGGAATGAGTGAAGTCAGTCCACGATGGAGCTGCTAGAAGTGAGGTTCCTGGTCCTCCTGTCTGTCTGTCTGTCTGAGTGGAGGGTTTTAGTGTTTAATGCGTCACTATTTCCAGTGTGGAATAGATCAGATGTTTTAACGGCCACAGAAAGACTYGTCAATCCCTTTAAAGGTAGAGTCAGCGGAATGACGTTGCACAAGCAGCACCGCAGATATTACGATGAGCAAGATGCAAGACTTTGCTCTCACACAGTCACACACAGTATCTGCTTTTGTGCACAGGTTCGCTTCACGCTATTACAACGTGGTAGCCACTGGACCAAAAGAGGGGTTTAGCCTCACTCTCCAACATTCTTAGTTGTTGCGGAAATTGACCCACGATCCTGTTTACTTTGTTCAGCTACGTCATATTGCTGACTCTACCTTGAACAATTAATGGGCCTGTCTAGATACTATCTCCCTCTCTTCAGTCTCTCTCCTCTTGATTATCCTCTTTCTCCCTCTCTTCACTCTCTCTCTTCTTGATTCTCCTCATTCTCCTTCTCTCGCCTCATCTTTCTCCCTCTCTTCACTCTCTCCTCTTGATTCTCCTCTTTCACCCTCTCTTCACGTCCCCGCCCCCTGCCTCCTCCAGTCATCTATAAATCTCTGTACTCGTTTTCAAAACAGCTTTGTTTAAAACGATCTTGAACCCGTTCCATTCACATGCTCTTCTTTTTTTTGTGTATTTCTTCTCATCATGTTTTTATTATTCTCACTCGCTTCTGGATTCATATTTTCTTCTCCTACAGCTCATCTCTTCCCCCGTTTTAGATATTCCTTCCTCTCTATCTGTGCAATCATAGCACTTTCGTTCTACTGCCTTTCTCTATATATTTCTTCTCTCATTTTTCCAGGGGTGCAAATTTCACTGGGGACGGAGGGGTAAAATGACACACCCCACATTCTGAAAATGCATTTTTGTCCCCCAGTTTTATCATTGCAGCTGTGATCGAAAAAACAGCATCTGTGTGCTTTAGGACTATGCGGCACCTTAGAGCAGTTGGGTAGGCTGTTTGGAGGTTTAAGCCAGCTGGATTTAGGACCACGCGGACACTAACAGAGCAGGCGGACAGGCTGTGTGAAGGCCAAGCTTCTGAAAGGCTGGATGGACCAGCAACGGAAAGTTGAACAGAGGCAGGATGCTGTCACGCCACATGTGTTGCGCTCTTTCTCCGAGTTGTAAAAGCAAGCAGAGCAGAAACTGGCTACTCTTTACTCTTGACTTATGTACAGTTGAAGTCGGAAGTTTACATACACGTTAGCCAAATACATTTAAACTCAGTTTTTTCACAATTCCTGGCAATTTATCCTAGTAAAAAATTCCTGTCTTAGGTCAGTTAGGATCACCACTTTATTTTGAGAATGTGAAATGTCAGAATGATAGTAGAGAGAATGAGTTATTTCAGCTTTTATTTCTTTCATCACATTCCCAGTGGGTCAGAAGTTTACATACACCCAATTAGTATTTGGTAGCATTGCCTTTAAATTGTTTAACTTGGGTCAAATGTTTCGGGTAGCCTTCCACAAGCTTCCCACAATAAGTTGGGTGAATTTTGTCCCATTCCCCCTGACAGAGCTGGTGTAACTGAGTCAGGTTTGTAGGCCTCCTTGCTCGCACACGCCTTTTCAGTTCTGCCCCCCAAATTTTCTATAGGATGAGGTCAGGGCTTTGTGATGGCCACCCCAAAACCTTGACTTTGTTGTCAAAGGCCATTTTGTCACAACATTGGAAGTATGCTTGGGGTCATTGTCCATTTGGAAGACCCATTTGCGACCAAGCTTTAACTTCCTGACTGAGGTCTTGAGCTGTTGCTTCAATATATCCACATAATTTCCCCTTCCTCATGATGCCATCTATTTTGTGAAGTGCAACAGTCCCTCCTGCAGCAAAGCACACCCACAACATGATGCTGCCACCCCCGTGCTTCACGGTTGGGATGGTGTTCTTCGGCTTGCAAGCCTCCACCTTTTTCCTCCAAACATAACGATGGTCATTATGGCCAAAAATATATATTTTTGTTTCATCAGACCAGAGGACATTTCTCCAAAAAGTACGATCTTTGTCCCCATGTGTAGTTGCAAACCGTAGTCTGGCTTTTTTATGGCAGTTTTGGAGCAGTGACTTCTTCCTTGCTGAGCGGCCTTTCAGGTTATGTTGATATAGAACTTGTTTTACTGTAGATATAGATACTTCTGTACCTGTTTTCTCCAGCATCTTCACAAGGTCCTTTGCTGTTGTTCTGGGATTGATTTGCATTTTTCGCACCAAAGTGCGTTCATCTCTAGGAGACAGAATGCGTCTTCTTCCTGAGCGGTATGGCGGCTGCGTGGTCCCATGGTGTTAATACTTGCGTACTATTGTTTGTACAGATGAACGTGGTACCTTCAGGCGTTTGGAAATTGCTCCCAAGGATAAATCAGACTTGCGGAGGTATACAAAAGTTTTAGCTTAGCTGATTTCATTTGATTTTCCCATGATGTCAAGCAAAGAGACACTGAGTTTGTAGGTAGGCCTTGAAATACATCTACAGGTACACCTCCAATTGACTCAAATTATGTCAATTAGCCAATCAGAAGCTTCTAAAGCCATGACATAATTTTATGGAATTTTCCAAGCTGTTTAAAGGCACAGTCAACTTAGTGTATGTAAACTTCTGACTAACTGGAATTGTGATACAGTGAATTATAAGTGAAATAATCTGTCTGTAAACAATTGTTGGAAAAATTACTTGCGTCATGCACAAAGTAGATGTAATAACCGACTTGCCAAAACAATAGTTTGTTAACAAGAAATTTGTGGAGTGGTTGAAAAACACAAGTTTTCAATGAACTCCAACCTAAGTGTATGTAAACTTCCGACTTATATACAGTGGGGAGACAAGTATTTGGAATACTAGGCCATTTTTGCAGGTTTTACTACTTACAAAGCATGTAGAGGTCTGTAATTTTAATCATAGTGTGAGAGACGGAATCTAAAACAAAAATCCAGAAAATCACAATGTATGATTTTTAAGTAATTAAATTTTGCATTTTATTGCAATGACATAAGTATTTGATCACCTACCAACCAGTAACAATTCCGGCTCTCACAGACCCTGTTAGTTTTTCTTTAGAAGCCCTCCTGTTCTCCACTCATTACCTGTATTAACTGCACCTGTTTTGAACTCGTTACCTGGTATAAAAGACACCTGTCACACACTCAATCAAACACCGCCAACTCTCATACAATGGCCAAGACCAGAGAGCTTGTGTAAGAACATCAGGGGTAAAATTGTAGACTGCAAGAGGATGGCCAGGGATGAGCTACGCGAGAGACCAGAGTTGGTGAGAAGGAGCAACAACTTTGGCGCAAATTATTAGAAAATGGAAGAAGTATGCAAGATGACGTCAATCACCCTCGGTCTGGGGCTCCATGCAAGATCTCACCTCGTGGGCATCAATGATCATGAGGAAGGTGAGGGATCAGCCCAGAACTACACGGCAGGACCTGGTCAATGACCTGAAGAGAGCTGGGTCCACAGTCTCAACGAAACCATTAGTAACACACTACGCCGTCATGGATTAAAATCCTGCAGCGCACCGCAAGGTCCCCTGCTCTAAGCCAGCGCATGTCCAGGCCCGTCTGAAGTTTGCCATGACATACTTGGATGCCAGAGGAGGAATGGGAGAAGGTCATGTTGGTCTGATGAGACAAAAATAGAGCTTTTTGGTCTAAACTCCACTCGCCGTGTTTGGAGGAAGAAGAAGGATGAGTACAACCCCAAGAACACCATCCCACCGTGAGCATGGAGGTGGAAACATAATTCTTTGGGGATGCTTTTCTGCAAAGGGGACAGGACGACTGCAACCGTATTGAGGGGAGGATGGATGGGGCCATGTATCGCGAGAGATCTTGGCCACAACCTCCTTCCCTCAGTAAGAGCATTGAAGATGGGTCGTGGCTGGGTCTTCCAGCATGACAACGACCCGAAACACAACAGCCAGGGCAACTAAGGAGTGGCTCCGTAAGAAGCATCTCAAGGTCCTGGAGTGGCCTAGCCAGTCTCCAGACCTGAACCCAATAGAAAATCTTTGGAGGGGCTGAAAGTCCGTATTGCCCAGCGACAGCCCCGAAACCTGAAGGATCTGGAGAAGGTCTGTATGGAGGAGTGGGCCAAAATCCCTGCTGCAGTGTGTGCAAACCTGGTCAAGAACTACAGGAAACGTATGATCTCTGTATTGCAAACAAAGGTTTCTGTACCAAATATTAAGTTCTGCTTTTCTGATGTATCAAATACTTATGTCATGACAATAAAATGCTAATTAATTACTTAAAAATCATACAATGTGATTTCCTGGATTTTTGTTTTAGATTCCGTCTCTCACAGTTGAAGTGTACCTATGATAAAATTACAGACCTCTACATGCTTTGTAAGTAGGAAAACCTGCAAAAATCGGCAGTGTCTCAAGTACTTGTTTCTCCCACTGTATATATACACTACATGACCAAAAGTATGTGGACACCTGCTTGTTGAACATCTCATTCCAAGTCCCCCCACCAAAGTTTCACCCCTGCATTTTTTCCTTCTGTCTGCAGGAATGTAGCTGTCTCTTTGTAACTGTCCATTTTGTTCTCCTCTGTCTTCCTATTTTTTCCCTCTCGTCATTGCCTCCTCTCTCTCGCCACTCACCTCCCTCATCCTTTCCCTCCTTTCTACTCCTTATCCCCCTCCCCTCTCTCTCTCTCCTCCCCCTCTCATGTGTCTGAGCAGGGTCCCCACCAGCGTAATCTATTGAGGGAGCTACTGAGGGACTATAACCGTATGGAGAGACCTGTTGCCAACGACTCTCTACCACTCACTGTCCGATTCTCCTACACTCTCTTACAAGTCATGAATTGTGGTACGCTACCATGTTCTCTTACACACACACACCCACACACACAAACAACACACACACACACCAGCACACACACACACACACACACACACACACTCATTTAACTGTCTTCATCTTATTCCAGGATGAGAAAAACCAGATCCTCACCACTAATGCCTGGCTTCAGATGGTGAGGATGACCCTGCATGTGTGTCCATGCCCGCTAGTGTGTGTGTGTGTGTGTGTGTGGCTCCCTGGCTGCGTTTAGACAGGCAGCACAATTCTGATATTTCTTTCCACTTATTGGTATTTTGCTCTGAAAAAGATCTGATGTGAAAAGATCTGATGTGATTGTGGAAAAATATACCCATTAGTGAAAATATCAGAATTGGTCTGCCTGTGTAAACACAGCCTCTGTAACCTAATTCATTTATTGACTGGATTTGTATAGCAATGGTTTGACCACTACCTTCAGTGGAACCAGTCAGAGTACCCAGGAGTGAAAACCTTCGCTTCACTACTGACCAGGTCTGGATACCTGATATACTACTGTACAACAGGTGTGTAGGACAGACACACACACACACACACACACACACACACACACACACACACACACACATCACACTGATCTCGCTGATGCTTTCTTTTTTGTCCTTCTCAGTGCCCATGATAAGTTTGATGCCACCTTTAAGAGCTATGTGCTGGTCAACTCCAGTGGATTCTGTGAGTACCTACCCTCCAGGTAAGTCTAGAGATCAACCTTTCTCTCTTTTTATTCTTCCCTGACCTTCCCTCTCTCAATCATAGTTTAACATAGATATAGGGGAGAGTGGGGTAAGTTGAGACAAGGAGTAAAGTTGAGCACACTGGTTTCTAATAAATCATACACAACATTTATAATTTGATCAAATATTTAGGAAGATGTCATTTCAAGGAGTCTGAAGGAAGAAACTACAATGGAAAAAGTGGTAAGCAAGTTAGGTCCAAAAAAAGTCTTTTCACCAAGTCAAACAAATGTATTGTGTTAGAGGTTTCATGATGGCTGTCGTGTCTTTGACTATGCCAGATTGATTGCTATGACATGCTATTCTATAAAATAATTTCTCCGGTATCATTATTACCTGATTGAACTAATCATGTAAATATTAATTAACTAGAGAGGGACACCACGAAGAATATTTATAGAGCTGTTATCTTTCGAATAAACTCTTAAAGATTTTGTAATATTTTACTAAATAACAGTCACATTAATCGTCATTTTATTCAGTCTCATCTGAATGCTGTAAGTCCTTGATTATCTGCAAGAATCCTAGCTAACAAGTTGAATCAGCAATACAAAAATTGGGTTTTAATTATTTATTTACTAAATACCTAACTAATCACACAGAATCACACATATATACAATTAAATCATAACTTGATCACAAATTACGTCATACAGAAAAGTCCCTAGCGGGCGGAATAGATATGACAGCTTTGTTACACAAGGGAAAGGGGCGGGATTTTAGTGAAAGAGCGGGAGATTCGGAACAGGGCAAAAGCTGTGCTCTCGTAAATATAGTTTTTTTATGCATTCTAAAATACCGCCCATTGACAAGGAAAATGCAATACATATTTACTCTGAGCTGCGCTTCAGTAGGTTGGTGGTAGATGGAAGACCGTATCGCCAACCCGAGTCCTCTGTCCTTTGGAGGATGTCTCTGGTCTCTGGTAGTCACGGGATACTTTGTAGTACCCGTTGGTGTGTGGAAGACGGGGTACTCGGACTGTTCTTCCTAACCTGCGTTTGTAGCAGCTGTTGCCAACTCAACGGCTAGGAGATATCACTTCTGTAGTGAACACGAGTTCAAAGTTCATACCATCACCAATCAAAGTCCATGCTTGATGTTGGCTTCATCTAAAGTGATTATCTGAACCATTCTGACACTGGATCGTCAATCCTAGCATACCCGGAACAGGATGTTACCTTCTGGGAAAATGGCTTTTATAGTGAGGAGAGGGGTGTGTCTGAAAAGTCTATTACCCAGGTCTCTTCAAGGGGCGGGCCCCTGGTTCGAGCAGAGGAAAACTTATGAAAAGCACAGATCTCTCATTTGGAAGATAAAATTACATTTCATCTCTTCACAAATAATCTCATATTCAAACATTTGAATTAAACACAATTCCATGTGAATCCGATACCTCTGACGTTTAGACTTTTCACAGTAGAGTTTGGTCATTCTATCATTGATGAGAATGTGTCAGCGGGCAACCGAACTGACATAATATACCTTAAGTACCACCGCATATGTTCAGTTGGTTGGATTGCCAAAATATAGTTCATTTCCCCCCAACTTTCTGATGTTACCCAGATCTCTATGTTAACCCATGGGTTTCCTTATGTCACATCAGTTATAGTGGGGAGAGAGAAAGGGGGAAAGAGGTATTAATGACTGTCGTAAACCTACCCCCAACCCAACGTCATGACAGTCCCCCCATGTTGGGTTCAATCTTGCGATTAACCTGCATGTTGCAAACCAACATACAAATGACCGGTGGTTGTCCTGGTTGTGGACCCATCGTTATGGTCCCCATCTGGTGGTCGCTCCAGGTAGGGTTTTCGCGAATGAAAGAAGTCTGCTCCATGGCTGGGACAGCAGATGTCAGTTGGTGATTCGCTGTGGCAGTCCCTCTGGTGTGGTCGACCCGGGTAGGGTGTCTGCAATGAGAAGTCTGCTCCATGGCTGGACAGCAGATGTCCAGTTGGTGATCGCTGTTGCAGTCCCCCTCTGGTGTGGTTGACCCGGGTAGGGTGTCTGCCAATTGAAGAAGTCTGCTCCATGGCTGGGCAGCGGAGGTCCGGATTGGATCGCCGTTCCGGACCCGTCGTCTGGTCGTCCAAGACTGGAAGAGCTGGGCAGTAACTTAGGCAGATGTTAACAACGCACACACATCATGAAATATGTCATTACATTTTCCTCCCAAATGAGCGGCGTTTGGGCACTACTGATGGTTGTATGGGGAAGTTGTTTATGGCTCTATCACTTTCTACATGCGAAGAAAATGAAAACAAAATGAAATGAAAGCATAAACAAAACAAAAATATAGTTATGCCACCTTTAACCATCTAATTGGACTGTATTCTATCTACGTCCATGGTATTTGGCAAAATGACCCTATCATGGCATTGTCTAATGTCATATCTAGGGCTCTTCTAATTTGCGGGGTGTTGGTTTAGGGTACTATCCTAAGTTGATAACTAATGATACGTCTACAGCTTGTAGGCACTAGTTTTGGCAGTCTACACGGATGACCTATGGACTTCTGAGAAGAAAACTGGTGAGTGCTGTAGCTGTAGAGTTAAACGGCCTAAAATAACTGTTCAACTTTACTAAGGCTGGTATTTTGCTGGGGACCCTTAAGTGATCCTAGCATAAATCCTAATTGGATGTTCGTTGTACATGTGCGTTTATGCGTACGCAAGCACACATGTCAAGGGAAGGAAACCAAGTATCCTGGCAGATTACAACTTGTTTCAGAATGAGTTGACGTAGTCAGGTAATTTTCAGGTCAATGCCTGGAGGTCCAGTCAGAATTGGTGTCGAGGGAGTCTGTAGTGGTGTTACTACCAGTCACTGTCTTCCCCTATTGTAGTGGCAGTAGGTATGGAGAAGTATCTTCATAGCTATGTTATCACGGAGGAGCTAACCTCATGACGGAAGTACTTTAAGTATTAGACCAGTCGTACGTGGTGTGATCGTGGTTCCTGACTTCTAATAACTTTTCTCCTGAACGGAGGGTTCTATTTATTAGTGGCGTGTGTAACCATGGAAGAGTGCAATGGAGATTCCCTTCCCCGCGCTGCACTCTGAGTGACTCAGACTCAGTCGCTGTTATCAAGCAATTTAAGTGAGGTTACTAATCTCTTACTGAGTGTTGCTGGGCTGACTGTGGTATTGGTACTGGTACTCAAGGGGTCCAGTCGTCTAACCCGATTATTCTGAAATGTTATCCTACAGGAATACATGATTAGAGCATATTACTAGTTGTCTTGTAGTGACTACTACACATGGCAAGGAATGATTATTGTTGCCATTTGTTTTGGAGGTGGACAAGTCCACTGGACTTCCTTTACGACAGTGTGGTACACCTCAATAATATCTTAGATGTGTTCTAAGATAATCCCCGTCCTAGGGGCCTGTCTGCTCCTCACTGTTTCCAAATGGAAGTTACAAACTAGATTTGATTTATGCTCTGGCGGCCTCGTACGGTGTTGTCCCGTAGTCTCGACCCCCCACCGGCCTCGATAAGGCTCATCATGGTCTGGGCTACTATTCCCCCCTTTGCGTCTCGGGACCCCCCACCAGCATGTGGTGTTGGTATCCGAGGCGCAAACGAAGTTCGGACCCTATGTACGAGTTTCAGTGGCCGCGTTATGAGAATGGCTGTAACCTTTCAACCAAATCTCCTGGTGTTTGTGCTTCAACACCCTCAGTGGCTGTCGAGGTCTGTCAGTCACCACCGCGACCGCGTGTGGCAACCTCTTCAGTGCCTGCGAACTGAGACGACGGATATCGGTCTGTGATATCGCAAGTGTTTCACCAGTGGGAATCATCGGTCAGTTTG
>NW_019944266.1:116707-149508 GCF_002910315.2 Salvelinus sp. IW2-2015 | reverse complement strand
AAAGGAGAAGATCAGAAGTTAAATGCATACATTGCAATAACACAAACAAATGAATCTCCACAAAGGCTGTTTACAAGCATTGTGGTACATAATAGCATATTACATACAAGCGCAACATGCTGTTATAAAGACTGTACTCTACTGTATGTGGTCTACATTACATTCACTAGTTTTATATATTTTTTAATTCCTTTCTTTACTTTTAGATTTGTGTGTATTGTTGTGAATTGTTAGATACTAACTGCACTACACGCTACACCTGCAATAACATTTGCTAAATATGTGTATGTGACAAATACCATTAGATTTTCAGTTAGACATTGCTACCGAATTTCATCAACTGCACAGATACATTAAGTCTGATACAGTTGTGAAACAGGAATGAGTGAAGTCAGTCCACGATGGAGCTGCTAGAAGTGAGGTTCCTGGTCCTCCTGTCTGTCTGTCTGTCTGAGTGGAGGGTTTTAGTGTTTAATGCGTCACTATTTCCAGTGTGGAATAGATCAGATGTTTTAACGGCCACAGAAAGACTGGTCAATCCCTTTAAAGGTAGAGTCAGCGGAATGACGTTGCACAAGCAGCACCGGCAGATATTAACGAGAGCAAGATGCAAGACTTTGCTCTCCAACAGTCACACACAGTATCTGCTTTTGTGCACAGGTTCGCTTCACGCTATTACAACGTGGTAGCCACTGGACCAAAGAGGGGTTTAGCCTCACTCTCCAACATTCTTAGTTGTTTGCGGAAATTGACCCACGATCCTGTTTACTTTGTTCAGCTACGTCATATTGCTGACTCTACCTTGAACAATTAATGGGCCTGTCTAGATACTTATCTCCCTCTCTTCAGTCTCTCTCCTCTTGATTATCCTCTTTCTCCTCTCTTACTTCTCTCTCTTCTTGATTCTCCTCATTCTCCTTCTCTCGCCTCATCTTTCTCCCTCTCTTCACTCTCTCCTCTTGATTCCTCTTTCACCCTCTTTCACGTCCCCCGCCCCTGCCTCCTCCAGTCATCTATAAATCTCTGTACTCGTTTTCAAAACAGCTTTGTTTAAAACGATTTGAAACCGTTCCATTCACATCTCTTCTTTTTTTTGTGTATTTCTTCTCATCATGTTTTTATATTATTCTCACTCGCTTCTGGATTCATATTTTCTTCTCCTACAGCTCATCTCTTCCCGTTTTAGATATTCTTCCTCTCTATCTGTGCAATCATAGCACTTTCGTTCTACTCCTTTCTCTCATATATTTCTCTTCTCTCATTTTTTCCAGGGGTGGCAAATTTCACTGGGGACGGAGGGGTAATGACACCCCCACATTCTGAAAAATGCATTTTTGTCCCCCCCAGTTTTATCATTGCACTGTGTACGAAAAACAGCATCTGTGTGCTTAGGACTATGCGGACACCTTAGAGCAGTTGGGTAGGCTTTTGGAGTTTAAGCCAGCTGGATTTAGGACCACGCGGACACTACAGAGCAGGCGGACAGGCTGTGTGAAGGCCAAGCTTCTGAAAGGCTGGATGGACCAGCACGGGAAAGTTGAACAGAGGCAGATGCTGTCACGCCACATGTGTTGCGCTCTTTCTCCGAGTTGTAAAAGCAAGCAGAGCAGAAACTGGCTACTCTTTACTCTTTGACTTATGTACAGTTGAAGTCGGAAGTTTACATCACGTTAGCCAAATACATTTTAAACTCAGTTTTTTCACAATTCTGGCATTTATCCTAGTAAAAAATTTCCTGTCTTAGGTCAGTTAGGATCACCACTTTATTTTGAGAATGTGAAATGTCAGAATGATAGTAGAGAGAATGAGTTATTTCAGCTTTTTATTCTTTCATCACATTCCACAGTGGGTCAGAAGTTTACATACACCCAATTAGTATTTGGTAGATTGCCTTTAAATTGTTTAACTTGGGTCAAATGTTTCGGGTAGCCTTCCACAAGCTTCCCACATAAGTTGGGTGAATTTTGTCCCATTCCCCTGACAGAGCTGGTGTAACTGAGTCAGGTTTGTAGGCCTCCTTGCTCGCACACAGCCTTTTCAGTTCTGCCCCCAAATTTCTATAGGATGAGGTCAGGGCTTTGTGATGGCCACCCCAAAACCTTGACTTTGTTGTCAAAGGCCATTTTGTCACAACATTGGAAGTATTGCTTGGGGTCATTGTCCATTTGGAAGACCATTTGCGACCAAGCTTTAAACTTCCTGACTGAGGTCTTGAGCTGTTGCTTCAATATATCCACATAATTTCCCCTTCCTCATGATGCCATCTATTTTGTGAAGTGCAACAGTCCCTCTCTGCAGCAAAGCACACCCACAACATGATGCTGCCACCCCCGTGCTTCACGGTTGGGATGGTGTTCTTCGGCTTGCAAGCCTCCACCTTTTTCCTCCAAACATAACGATGGTCATTATGGCCAAAAATATATATTTTTGTTTCATCAGACCAGAGGACATTTCTCCAAAAAGTACGATCTTTGTCCCCATGTGTAGTTGCAAACCGTAGTCTGGCTTTTTTTATGGCAGTTTTGGAGCAGTGACTTCTTCCTTGCTGAGCGGCCTTTCAGGTTATGTTGATATAGAACTTGTTTTACTGTAGATATAGATACTTCTGTACCTGTTTTTCTCAGCATCTTCACAAGGTCCTTTGCTTGTTGTTCTGGGATTGTTTGCATTTTTCGCACCAAAGTGCGTTTCATCTCTAGGAGACAGAATGCGTCTTCTTCCTGAGCGGTATGGCGGCTGCGTGGTCCATGGTGTTAATACTGTGCGTACTATTGTTTGTACAGATGAACGTGGTACCTTCAGGCGTTTGGAAATTGCTCCCAAGGATAAATCAGACTTGCGGAGGTATACAAAGTTTTAGCTTAGCTGATTTCATTTGATTTTCCCATGATGTCAAGCAAAGAGACACTGAGTTTGTAGGTAGGCCTTGAAATACATCTACAGGTACAACCTCCAATTGACTCAAATTATGTCAATTAGCCAATCAGAAGCTTCTAAAGCCATGACATAATTTTATGGAATTTTCCAAGCTGTTTAAAGGCAGCAGTCAACTTAGTGTATGTAAACTTCTGACTACTGGAATTGTGATACAGTGAATTATAAGTGAAATAATCTGTCTGTAAAACATTGTTGGAAAATTACTTGCGTCATGCACAAAGTAGATGTAATATACCGACTTGCCAAAACAATAGTTTGTTAACAAGAAATTTGTGGAGTGGTTGAAAAACAAGTTTTAATGACTCCAACCTAAGTGTATGTAAACTTCCGACTTATATACAGTGGGGAGAACAAGTATTTGAATACATGCCGATTTTTGCAGGTTTTACTACTTACAAAGCATGTAGAGGTCTGTAATTTTAATCATAGTGTGAGAGACACGGAATCTAAAACAAAAATCCAGAAAATCACAATGATGATTTTTAAGTAATTTAATTTTGCATTTTATTGCATGACATAAGTATTTGATCACCTACCAACCAGTAACAATTCCGGCTCTCACAGACCTGTTAGTTTTTCTTTAAGAAGCCCTCCTGTTTCTCCACCTCATTACCTGTATTAACTGCACCTGTTTGAACTCGTTACCTGTATAAAAGACACCTGTCCACACACTCAATCAAACACACGCCAACCTCTCCACAATGGCCCAAGACCAGAGAGCTGTGTAAGAACTCAGGGGTAAAATTGTAGACCTGCACAAGGCTGGATGGCTACAGGACAATAGGCAAGCAGCTTGGTGGGAGAAGGCAACAACTGTTGGCGCAATTATTAGAAAAGGAAGAAGTTCAAGATGACGGTCAATCACCCTCGGTCTGGGGCTCCATGCAAGATCTCACCTCGTGGGCATCAATGATCATGAGGAAGGTGAGGGATCAGCCCAGAACTACACGGCAGGACCTGGTCAATGACCTGAAGAGAGCTGGGTCCACAGTCTCAACGAAAACCATTAGTAACACACTACGCCGTCATGGATTAAAATCTCTGCAGCGCACGCAAGGTCCCCCTCGCTCAAGCCAGCGCATGTCAGGCCCGTCTGAAGTTTGCCAATGACATACTGGATGATCCAGAGGAGGAATGGGAGAAGGTCATGTGGGTCTGATGAGACAAAAATAGAGCTTTTTGGTCTAAACTCCACTCGCCGTGTTTGGAGGAAGAAGAAGGATGAGTACAACCCAAGAACACCATCCCACCGTGAGCATGGAGGTGGAAACATAATTCTTTGGGGATGCTTTTCTGCAAAGGGACAGGACGACTGCACGGTATTGAGGGGAGGATGGATGGGGCCATGTACGCGAGATCTTGGCCAACAACCTCCTTCCCTCAGTAAGAGCATTGAAGATGGGTCGTGGCTGGGTCTTCCAGCATGACAACGACCCGAAAACCAACAGCCAGGGCAACTAAGGAGTGGCTCCGTAAGAAGCATCTCAAGGTCCTGGAGTGGCCTAGCCAGTCTCCAGACCTGAACCCAATAGAAAATCTTTGGAGGGAGCTGAAAGTCCGTATTGCCCAGCGACGCCCCCCGAAACCTGAAGGATCTGGAGAAGGTCTGTATGGAGGAGTGGGCCAAAATCCCTGCTGCAGTGTGTGCAAACCTGGTCAAGAACTACAGGAAACGTATGATCTCTGTAATTGCAAACAAAGGTTTCTGTACCAAATATTAAGTTCTGCTTTTCTGATGTATCAAATACTTATGTCATGCAATAAAATGCTAATTATTACTTAAAAATCATACAATGTGATTTTCTGGATTTTTGTTTTAGATTCCGTCTCTCACAGTTGAAGTGTACCTATGATAAAATTACAGACCTCTACATGCTTTGTAAGTAGGAAAACCTGCAAAATCGGCAGTGTCTCAAGTACTGTGTTCTCCCCACTGTTATATACACTACATGACAAAAGTATGTGGACACCTGCTTGTTGAACATCTCATTCCAAGTCCCCCCCACCAAAGTTTCACCCCTGCATTTTTCTTCTGTCTGCAGGAATGTAGCTGTCTCTTTGTAACTGTCCATTGTGTCTCCTCTGTCTTCCTATTTTTCCCTCTCGTCATTGCCCTCTCTCTCTCCCACTCACCTCCCTCATCCCTTTCCCTCCTTTCTACTCCTTATCCCCTCCCCCTCTCTCTCCCTCCCCCTCTCTCAGTGTCTGAGCAGGGTCCCCACCAGCGTAATCTATTGAGGGAGCTACTGAGGACTATAACCGTATGGAGAGACCTGTTGCCAACGACTCTCTACCACTCACTGTCCGATTCTCCTCCACTCTCTTACAAGTCATGAATGTGGTACGCTACCATGTTCTCTTACACACACACACAACACACACACACACACACACACACACAACCACACACACACACACACACACACACACACACACTCATTTAACTGTCTTCATCTTATTCCAGGATGAGAAAAACCAGATCTCACCACTAATGCTGGCTTCAGATGGTGAGGATGACCCTGCATGTGTGTCCATGCCCGCTAGTGTGTGTGTGTGTGTGTGTGTGTGGCTCCCTGGCTGCGTTTAGACAGGCAGCACAATTCTGATATTTCTTTCCTTATTGGTATTTTGCTCTGAAAAAGATCTGATGTGAAAAGATCTGATGTGATTGTGGAAAAATATACCAATTAGTGAAAAATATCAGAATTGGTCTGCCTGTGTAAACACAGCCTCTGTAACCTAATTCATTTATTGACTGGATTTGTATAGCAATGGTTTGACCACTACCTTCAGTGGAACCAGTCAGAGTACCCAGGAGTGAAAACCCTTCGCTTCACTACTGACAGGTCTGGATACCTGATATACTACTGTACAACAGGTGTGTAGGACAGACACACACACACACACACACACACACACACACACACACACACACACACACACTGATCTCGCTGATCTTTCTTTTTTGTCCTTCTCAGTGCCCATGATAAGTTTGATGCCACCTTTAAGAGCTATGTGCTGGTCAACTCCAGTGGATTCTGTGAGTACCTACCTCCAGGTAAGTCTAGAGATCAACCTTTCTCTCTTTTTATTCTTCCCTGACCTTCCCCTCTCTCATCATAGTTTAACATAGATATAGGGGAGAGTGGGGTAAGTTGAGACAAGGAGTAAGTTGAGCCACACTGGTTTCTAATAAATCATACACAACATTTATAATTTGATCAAATATTTAGGAAGATGTCATTTCAAGGAGTCTGAAGGAAGAAACTACATGGAAAAAGTGGTAAGCAAGTTAGGTCCAAAAAAAGTCTTTTCACCAAGTCAAACAAATGTATTGTGTTAGAGGTTTCATGATGCTTATGTCTAAACCAAAGTAGATCATTTTAAAGATTGTTCTATACATCAGTTGGGGTCTCTATAACCTTCAATATGAGGTCCTAAACCGAGTATGAAAGGGCATCCTTGTAGCTGAGCTAATATAATCCAAATGTTTACCTTTTGGGTAAGTCGGGCCAATGGCCATGCGCTAAGTTGAGCCTTTTTTTGGACAAGCTGTGTTTTCTAAACTGTAGTGTTTACATGAATTCTGATTATTTCCAGCGATACACAACATCCTGAAAATATGTAGATATCTTTATTAGAAAGAATACTATGTTTCCTTTGATGCTGAATGTAACAAATGGCTCAACTTACCCCACTCTCCCCTACTGGTAATGCACTTCTCTCTCAATCTCTCTTTTAATTTCTCCCCCTTTCCCTTCTCTCACTCCCTCTCCCCCCACATCTCTCACAACCCCCCTCTCTTCCTGTCCCAGGTATTTTCAGCAGTGCGTGTGAAGTGGACGTGCGTTGGTTTCCCTTTGACGTCCAGCACTGTGAGCTGAAGTTTGGCTCGTGGACGTTTGACGGCTGGCTGCTGGACCTCCAGATGCAGGAGGCTGACCTGTCAGGATACATGTCCAATGGAGAGTGGGAACTGCTGGGTGAGAGAGCTCTGTCTGCCCCTGACCCTGGTTGTCCCTCCTCCTTTACCCTCCCCTTTCTTTTCCATCCCTCTTGTATCTCTCTCTCCTTCATATTACTTTCTAATCTCTCACTCCCTCTTTCCTCCCCCCTCTTGTAGGTGTACCAGGTGATCGTCATGAGATATTTTATGAGTGCTGTACAGAGCCCTACTCTGACGTGACCTTTGTTGTGACCCTACGACGGAGAACTCTGTTCTACGCTCTCAACCTCCTCGTCCCCTGTGTTCTCATCTCCTCCTTGACACTGCTGGTGTTCCTACTGCCAGCCCAATCGGGGGAGAAGATCGGTCTGGGTGAGGAGAGGGGGAGGAGGAAAGGGGGAGGGAGAGGGGGAGAGGAGGAGGGAGAAGGGAGAAGGAAGAGGGAGAGGCGTAGGACGGGGGGAGAAGAGGAGTATAAAAGGGAGAAGGGATGGAGACAGGAGAGATGTTGGAGGTGAAAAGGGGAGGTCTGAGGCGCTGGAAAGTGTAAAATATGATGAAAAGAGGGAAGATGATGAAGTGTAAGGGAAGATGATGAAGTGTAAGGGAAGATGATGAAGTGTAAGGGAAGATGATGAGGTGTAAGATGATGAGGTGTAAGGGAAGATGATGAAGTGTAAGGGAAGATGATGAGGTGTAAGGGAAAGATAGAAGAGAAAGAAATGATAGTTCAGAGTGATGAAAAATAAATCAGGTGTTAGAGATGGAGAGATGAGATATTGGTCCTGCTGTATGACTCTCTCTTTCTCTCTCTCTGTCTGTCTCCGTACCTGCCCTCTCTTTTATTGTTTCTCTGTCAGTATTTCTGAAGCGGTCCAAGAAAACCTCAAGTGATTTTTAGAATCAGAAAGCGGGAGAGAGATGGAGGGAGAGAAGGGGGAAGGGGAGGGACAGAGACGGGGGAGAGATGAATGGGTGGGGTGAGTTGGCAAAGAGATGGAGAATTGTACTCCCCACAAGTATTGCTGTGTTTCCCAGTGTAATAATATCCTCTCTCTCCAGGCATAACAATTCTTCTCTCTCAGACCTTCTTCATGTTGCTGGTGGCTGAGATTATGCCAGCTACCTCAGACTGCATTCCACTGATAGGTCAGTGAATGTGTGTGTGTATGTGTGGGTGTGTGTCTCTGTATAAGTGTACTATAATACTGTGTCTCCATTCTAGGTCAGTATTTTGTGAGTACCATGGTTACCGTAGGGATGTCAGTGGTGGCGACTGTAGTTGTACTTCAGTACCATCACCACGACCCCAACAGTGGAGACATGCCTCAATGGGTGAGGCTCTCTGTCTGTCTACTGATTCTGAAGTGTGTCTGTGACTGTCTCTCTCATATATGTGAATGTCTGGACCTTGTGTGCGTCCTGTCCTTTTCTATCAGGTGCAGTTTGTCCTTTTCTATCAGGTGCAGTTTGTTCTGCTGCAGTACATTCCCTGGTTCCTCTTATCCACTTACTTTACAGTGCATTCGGAAAGTATTCAGACCCCTTGACTTTTTCCACATTTTGTTACGTTACAGCCTTATTATAAAATTGATTAAATTGTTTTCCCCCCCATCAATCTACACACAATAGCCCATAATGACAAAGCAAAAACAGGTTTTTAGAAATGTTTGCAAATGTGTGTATCAAAAATTAAATATCACATTTACATAAGTATTCAGACTCTTTACTCAGTACAATGTTGAAGCACCTTTATCAGCAATTACAGCCTTGGGTCTTCTTGGGTATGATACTACAAGCTTGCACACCTGTATTTGGGAAGTTTCTCTCATTCTTCTCTGCAGATCCTCTCAAGCTCTGTCAGGTTGGATGGGGAGCGTCGCTGCACAACTATTTTCAGGTGTCTCCAAAGATGTTCGATCGGGTTCAAGTCCGGGCTCTGGCTGGGCCACTCAAGGACATTCAGAGACTTGTCCTGAAGTCACTCCTGTGTTGCCTTGGCTGTGTGCTTAGGGTCATTGTCCCGTTGGAAGGCGAACCTTTGCCCCAGTCTGAGGTCCTGAGCACTCTGGAGCAGGTTTTCATCAAGGATATCTCTGTACTTTGCTCTGTTCATCTTTCCCTCGATCCTGACTAGTCTCCCAGTTCCTGCCTCTGAAAAACACCCCCACATCATGATGCTGCCACCGCCATGCTTCAATGTAGGGATGGTACCAGGTTTCCTCCAGACGTGAGGCTTGGCATTCAGGCCAAAGAGTTCAATATTGGTTTCATCAGACCAGAGAATATTGTTTCTCATGGTCTGAGAGTCCTTTGGGTGCTTTTTGGCAAATTCCAAGCGGACTGTCGTGTGCGTTTTACTGAGTGGCTTCGTCTGGCCACTCTACTGTAAAGGCCTGATTGGTGCTGTAGAGATGGTTGTCCTTCTGGAGTATTATCCCATCTCCACAGAGGAACTCTGGAGCTCTGTCAGAGTGACAATCGGGCTCTTGGTCACCTCCCTGACCAAGGCCCTTCTCCCCCGATTGCTCAGTTTGGCCGGGCGCAACTTGGTGGTTCCAAACTTCTTCCATTTAAGAATGATGGAGGCCACTGTGTTCTTGGGGACCTTCAATGCTGCAGAAATGTTTTGGTACCCATCCCCAGATCTGTGTTTGACACAATCCTGTCTCAGAGCTCTACGGACAATTCCTACGATCTCATGGCTTGGTTTTTACCCTGGACCTTATATAGACAGGTGTGTGCCTTTCCAAATCATGTCAAATCAATTGAATTTACCACAGGTGGATTCCAAACAAGTTGTAGAAACATTTCAAGAATGATCAATGGAAACAGGGATGCACCTGAGCTCAATTTTTTCGTCTCATAACAAAGGGTCTGAATACTTATGTAAATAAGTTCAAACATTTCAAACATTTCTAAATACCCTGTTTTCGCTTTGTCATTATGGGATATTTTGTGTAGATTGATGAGGAAAAATGTTTTTTTAATCCATTTTAGAATAAGGCTGTAATGTAACAAAATGTGGAAAAAGGAAAGGGGTCTGAATACTTTCCAAATGCATTGTATTCTGTGTGTGTCCTGTCCCTCTCTGTTGGTTCTGCCACAGAAGGTCCCTGGCTCCTCTTACTTACTTACTGTGTGTGTGTGTCTCTCAGGTTGAGTTGGTTCTACTCCAGTGGGTTCCCTGGTTTCTGAGGATGAAGTGTCCAGAAGAGTGGGGTGAGCTCACACCCCACCACAGCCCCTCCAACCCCCAGACCAAGACCTGCTCCTCTGCCCCCACCACCACCCCAGCCCCCTTAACCTTCCCCCAGAGCCTCACCTCTCTGCAGGCCAGTCTAAGCCAGCTCAGCCAGCCCCTACCACACCCACCTTCCAACCATACCCTCCAGTCCTATCCCAACTATAATCCAAACCCCCAGCCTAATATTCACCTTAACCCAAATCGATATCCCCAGCCCCTTCTTAACCTACACCCCAACCTACACCCCAATCTCCCCTCCATCCCCCACGCTCAGCCCAATGGACACCTGCCATACATGGGCTTCCAGAGTCCTCCTGAACCTGACCCTGCTGTCACCTGGAGAGGAGGAAGAGGAGGAGGAGGAGGAGGAGAAGAAAGAAGGGGTTCTGACACCCGCATCCTCCACCACCACCCACCCTCCTCCACAACGTTGGGTAGCCCCCCGCCACAACCCCCCACATCTCCAGACCCTGACCCCTCATCCTCAGGTTCCAGCTGTGTGGAGGATGGGGCTGGGGCAAGTGGAGTGGGTACTTGCCATGCCCAGGCCAGGGTGTTCCAGGCTGGGGAAGCAGAGGCCCAGCTCCAGGCCCTGCTGGCGGAGGTGCGGTTTCTGGCCGAGGGTCTCCGTGAGCAGGACCGCAGGGTGAGCGTGGCGGAGAAGTGGCAGTTTGCAGCAGTGGTCATCGACCGTCTGTGTCTGGTGGGGTTCAGTGTGTTCAACATCATCTGTACCATCGCCATCCTCATGGCCGCACCCAACTTTGCAGAGGCCGCCTCCAAAGACTTCTTCTGAGAAGGAGCCCCGCTGCTTCTAAATCGTTGCCACCACCCCCCCCCAAAAAAATTGAAAAAACCTATATCCATATTTCTGCCAAGATGCGCTTTTAAGATCATATTGACAAGTTACAACGTATATTTAGTGCATTTGAGGCATTCAGAGTCTTTGGGGATTTTCATTTGGGGTAAATGGAGATTGGCAAACCCATGCTTAAGCTTATTTAAAGCTGCTATGCTGCATCAGTTTGGCTACAGGTTATAATTCCTTTAAAGAGACATTTTGTAGAATGTCCTTTTAAAAAGTCACCAGAAGTGACCCTCTAACAGTCCTAAAACATATTAAAAAACGTCCCGGGGGAGCATGCCCCCGGACCCCCCAGAAAGGGAGTGGGAGACTATGGAGCAATTTCAGTGGGAACGTAAATTGTATTTGAATTCCATAATTTAGAATTTGTGTTATGATATTAAATTAAAATTCTGTGCAATTACTGTGCATTTCTTCTGTCTTCCGGGTCTTCATGCCCAGTTCGGCTAATGGAGGGAGTTATGTGTCAAATCCTTCACTGATGATGATGTTATTGTCCTTTGGCCATGTGTTAATGAATGTGATATGTGTGATGATGGGAACTGGACAGAGAGGGGTCAGAAGTCATATTGGGCTGGCACCAGGTTRTGTGGCTTCAGCTCAGCTCAGCACTGCTTCAAACAAAAGAACCATACACACACACGAATACTAATAAATAAAACATGACTGGTTGACAGACTGTCTGGAGGAACTACAATAGGTGTCAGTCTAGGTTTTGCATCTCAAAATAAATGATCTTATTTTCGACTTTTCTATGTCTTTTCTGGACGGTCTCCCTCCGATCGTTGAGTAGTTAACAGGGACGCAGAGGGAGAGAGAGGCAGAGAGAAAATGCAGAAAGAGAGATATTCACAGAGAGAGTCAGTGATGTATGGTGAGATGGAAAAAAGAGAGAGGGGGAGGAGGGGAGACATGCAGAGAGAGATAAGGAAGGGGGGGTAGATAAAAGTGCTGACAAAGAAAACGGTAAAGACACAGGGTTTAATTACTGAAGAAGGGTGATTGGTGGCTAGTTCTCTCTCTGACGGCAGGACTAAACAGCTTCACTGTAGAGTAATGGGAGAGATACATACACACGGATGTGCTCTCAAATGTGCACATACAAACGCATGCGCGCGCACACACACACCAGTGGAGGCTGGTGGGAGGAACTAGTTGGGGACGGGTTCATTGTAATGTCTGGAATGGAATAATGAAATGGAGTCAAACGTGGTGTCCATATGTTTTATGTGATTGATACTGTTCCATTGATTCCTTTCCAGCCATTACAATGAGCCTGTCATCCTATAGCTCCTCACACAAGCCTCCTTTGACACACACACACACACACACACACACACACACACACACACACACACTGAGTCTTTGGTCAATAAGGAGTCACCATCTGACTGTCCAATGGATAATTGTCTTACCACTCTCATTAAAGGGATTGGGAGCAAGAGAGAGAGAAAGAGAGAGCGAGAGCAGCTGGGGGTTGTGATATGTCCATTCTGATTTAAGATGCGAGAGAAACAGAGAAAGAGTGTGTGAGAGAGATATCGCAGATTAGAGGGAGAGATAGTAGGGACATGATTGACAAGTGAAGCAGCCTATGAGGCAGGATGATCCATTGAGTAAACAGACATCAAAAGTAAGCATGTTGGAGATTCCGTTCCCAATTCTATCAGTTAATCACAATTCCATGTCACAGATAAAGGAAAGGGGAAAGGGGGATGCCTAGTCAGTTGTACAACTGAATGCATTCAACTGAAAGGTTGAATCAGAGAGGTGCTGCCATAATCAACATCCACGTCTTCGGCGCCCGGGGAACAGTGGGTTAACTGCCTTGCTCAGGGGCAGAACAACAGATTTTTACCTTGTCAGCTCGGGGATTCGATCCAACAACCACTAGGCTACCTGCCGCCCCAGGAAAACCCCATTGTATTTTAAAACTGGTGTGGTGTTGCCTCAACATCCAATGAAAACATCCACCAGAGGATATTGAATCAGGTGTGTTACTGCTTGGCTGGAGCAAAAGCCTGCACCCATACCGGCCCTCTGTTAGAATACTGGCCAGTCCTGTTCTATAGGAAGTGACCTAGTGTTTCTCAGTGAAAGAGAGACCTCTGCAGGTCGTTGTAAGCACTGCAGCTTCTTCAGACACATGGACCAGTGTAGCAACTGAACCAGACACACATCTAAACTAACACCATACATATATCAATACATACAGGGATGGAATTTAAGGATCTGGGCACTGGTCAGCCGAGCAGGTGGACAGCAATTTTTACTAGCCCAGTTCCAAAATCTTTGCTATGGGATATTAGAAAAGGCAAAGATTAAAGTGCTAGTTTGGCACATTTTCTACTATACTGTTCTGAAAAGTACTAGCCATGGACTAGCTTAATTTCCATTCCTGAACACATACCAACACCATAGACAGAGAGCAAGCAGCAGTGAGATTGGTCACTGACATGCCTCAAACTGACCACCCTCTACTGTAGGATGTCCTACAGGGAGAGACAGCACTGGCAGAGTCCTCCGCGAGCAGAATGAACTGTCCAGCATCAATGCAAGGACAAATGAACTGAAACATTTGACCATAACTACCGCTATCAGACTTTTTCATAACCAAATGTGACTTTTAAACTGTAATTCCTTGTTAGCTAGTACCTTTTTAATTGAATGTAGTATCTTGTGTTTTTTAACTGTGCATTCTACATCATTCAAACTGTGATCAAATCAAAATCATCGAAAATAACTAAGGTTACGTATGTAACCACGGTTATGTGAGCGATCCGATCACTCCAATATGGTGTCCTTCCACTCAGCAGGATACATTCTGAGTAAGAATTTCGGATTAGTCCCGTGTACCAGGTAGTGCTGCGGCTGACCCCCTTAAATAGCTTCTACGCACTACTCCCACCTTGTGTTCTTTTCGGGCCGCCGTAGATCACCAACAAGAGAATTGGAGTGACCCAATAGCTCACATAACCGTGGTTACATACATAACCTTCATTATGTAGCAGTATATTGGATCACTCCAATATGGTATCACAATACCAGATAAATCGGTGAACTAGGCCAGGCCATACAAGAGCAAAATCCCGTAGGACTGAGCTCAGGGCAGCCATTGTTGCGGTTTCCCTTCATCCCCCTCCAGGGAAGTGGGGTCAACACTCAACAAGGCCGTCCTGACCTGGTTGGCGGCAGCAACATTGACTCGATAGTACCTAGCAAAAGTGCTAGACAACGCCTGTGTCACATCTGCTCCTGCCACACCCCCTAGTGGTCATCCGGTGTCTGCTTGACCTGCAGCCATTCCCCAGAACACCATTTCTCTCTCTTTCCCCCTCCCTTTCTGTTTGTGTGATTGTGTGGTTGGAGACAGGTGTGCTGGAGTCAGAGCAGATCCCTACCAGCTGCAACTCGTTCCATTATCAAGACCTCTACAAATACTCAGTCCTGCCACTTCCACTCTACCAGATCGGTCTCTGCTCAGTAAGTTTATGCTTCTAGCCATCATTATTATTCAAGATCCTGTTACCCTGCTGTACCTGTTTCCCTGCCTGACGCTGTTTATCCTCTCACTGCAGTTTTGCCACCCTGACTCTGGCTCCTGTCTCCTGTTCCACATCTCACCACCCTGCTACCTTGTTCTGGACTCACCACACCACCACTCCCTTGGATTCCCATCCAGACCTGTTTCCTCTGTCCCAACTCAGCTCACTCCAACCTCAGCCTCCACTTCTGGTTTCCTACAACTCATCTGAGCTTCCCTGGATCTGCACTTCATCTCTCCCTGTGTACAATAAATATCTTGGTTCATTCATCCCTGTTTCCTGGTCTGAGTCTGCTCTTGGGTTCCCCTGTGCTGCTCTGCCTGACAGCCTGTGGTAGAAATTCTATAGGAAGAGAGACTGCAGATAATTTCAAACAACTTTATTATAAGATTTGCAAATATTGAGCAGTTCAGCAATCCACTCACAGTGCACAGTTAAAAAGCCCAACAGAGTTGGCTTTCTCCTTTTACAGAAAGTACATCCTCTTATCTATGTGACAGTTAGCAGATTGCATAAACAGGGCCTGGGAACAGAGTTTACCATTCTTTGTTCCTCCCTGCAATTCCAACATAGCTACATTCCTGCTGGTCGTAAACACAGGTCACACGTTGCGGTCACACCCAAACGGCTCATAAATCTGTACGCTCAGTCACACAAGACAAGTTTGTATCAGTAAAAAACACTAGCATATAACAATGGACAATCTTTAAGTAAAAAACAGCATAGTATGTCTAATTAAACAGTATAGTATGTAATGAATATTCATTTCCTCCACACGCCCAACTGGCCAAGGGGAACTCCTTGGAGCAGGGCCCACGATGTAGCTACCCCTCTTGTTAGAGACGATTTGGACATATTTGTATAAAAGACAGAACATACTGAGCTCCATGTACATTTGTGTAATATATTAAATATGAATGTATATGATGAAATATTAGGTWCGTACCTATATGATTTATATTTACCTGATTGAGATGTATTCATTTGTTGTTAGTGTAACTTAGTTTTTGACCCTGATATGCTGTAGTAATAGTGTATACAATCCAATGTGAGAGTCTCTGTTTCGATAGGCTCTTCCCCAGAACTCTCTGACCACAACACACAAACAGCTGATCCGACTGTCGTATTGTCTTAGTCGGTGTAACGTAAGTGTCTAGTGCCTCACCGGGCACAGCARACTTGGGGAAAATCCCAGCCCACTCACAGCCATGGGAGGTGCGTATGCAGACAAATGTAAGGGCCGCTCCACAGACAGGACCTTCGGCTAGAAAGAGGGGTTAGGATAACACTCCCCTTGTCTGCACCCATTCGGAAACATTCAGCGCTCATTGAAAGAGCATGAAGTTCACTAACCCTCTTAGTAGAGGTAATGTGATAACGCTCTCAGTAGCCGATGTGAGCAACACCTTTAAACAGGTCAACATTCACAAAGTGAGTGGGGTCAGACAGATTACCAGGACATGTACTCAAAGCATGCATGGACCAACTGGCAAGTGCCTTAACTGACATTTTCAACCTCTCACTGACCGAATCTGTAATAGCTACATGTTCCAAGCGGAACACCATAGTCCCTGTGCCCAAGGAAACGAAGGTAACCTGCCTAAATTATTACCGCCCCGTAGCACTCACGTCAGTAGCCATGAAGTGCTTTGAAAGGCTGGTCATGGCTCACATCAACAGCATCCTCCCGGATACCCTAGACCCACTCCAATTTGCATACCGCCCCAACAGATCCACAGATGACGCAATCTCAATCGCACTCCACACTGCCCTTTCCCACCTGTACAAAAGGAACACGTATGTGAGAATGCTGTTCATTGACTACAGCTCAGAGTTCAACACCATAGTGCCCACGAAGCTCATCACTAAGCTAAGGACCCTTGGTTAAACACCTCTCTCTGCAACTGGATCCTGGACTTCCTGACGGGCCACCCCCAGGTGGTAAGGCCCTTCAGGGGTGTATACTTAGTCCCCTCCTGTACTCCCTGTTCACCCATTGCATGGCCAAACACGACTCCAACACCATCATTAAGTTTGCTGACGACACAACAGTGGTAGGACAGATCACCGACAATGATGAGACAGCCTATAGGAAGGAGGCCAGAGAATTGTCAGTGTGGTGCCAGGACAACAACCTCTCCCTCAATGTGAGCAAGACAAAGGAGCTGATTGTGGACTACAGGAAAGGCGGGCCGAACAGGCCCCCATTAACATCGACAGGGCTGTAGTGGAGCGGGTTGAGAGTTTCAAGTTCCTTGGTGTCCACATCACCAACAAACTGTCATGGTCCAAACACACCAAGACAGTCGTGAAGAGGGCACGACAAAACCTTTTCCCCCTCAGGAGACTGAAAAGATTTGGCATGGGTCCCCAGATCCTCAAAAAGTTCTACAGCTGCACCATCGAGAGCATCCTGACCGGTTGCATCACTGCCTGGTATGGTAACTGCTCGGCATCTGACCATAAGGCGCTACAAAGGGTAGTGCGTACGGCCCAGTACATCACTGGGGCCAAGCTTCCTGCCATCCAGGACCTATATATTAGGCGGTGTCAGAGGAAAGCCCATCAACTTGTCAGAGACTCCAGTCACCCAAGTCATGGATGGTTTTCTCTGCTGCCGCACGGCAAGCGGTACCAGAGTGCCAAGTCTAGGACCAAAAGGCTCCTTAACAGCTTCTACCCCCAAGCCATAAGACTGCTGAACAATTAATCAAATGGCCACAGGACTATTTACATTGACCCCCGCCTCCATTTGTTTAGTACACTGCTGCTACTCGCTGTTTATTATCTATGCATAGTCACTTCACCCCCACCTACATGTACAAATTACCTCATCTAACCTGTGCCCCCGCACACTGACTCGGTACCAGTAACCCCTGTATATAGCCTCGTTATTGTTATTTTATTGTGTTACTTTTTATTATTTTTAACTTAGTTTATTTGGTAAATATTTTCTTAACTCTTTCTTGAACTGCACTGTTGGTTAAGGGCTTGTAAGTAAGCATATTACGGTAAGGTTTACACTTGTTGTATTCGGCGCATGTGACAAATAAAGTTTGATTTGATTTGATTTAATAGCCAACAGGAATGCCACCTTCATGGATAGATGCTTCAAAGACCCCAGGGGCTCGAAGGTGCTGACAGCACCACGTCAAGGTCCCAGTTTGGCACCGAACGGGCCTTTGCTGGACGCAGACGTCCAACTCCCTTCATAAACTTGGAGAGCAATGGATGGCCACCCGTGGGTTCCTCCAGGCCATCATCATGGCATGCCGGAATTGTGGCCAAATACACTCTCAAAGTAGATGCAGTACAGCCCGCATCAAGCAGTGATTGTAAAAAGTGTAAAACCGTTTGTACATCACATGACTCAGGGGCAACATTATGACCCTCACACCAAGAACAGAATATGCCCCACCGCATGTTATATGACGCATTGGTGGAGGAAGCTCTGGTGTTCTGCACTGTGCTCACCACATTGTCCTGAATGCCTAGACTTGCCCATTTACGCCTTTCAGGTGCCAAGCCCAATGCTGGAGGTGGCGTGGGTCCGGATGCCAGAGCGTCCCCCGAGCCTGAGAGAGCAGGTCGGGTCTCAGCGGCAGTTGCCATTGGGTCCCAGAGAGGAGGGACAACAGGAGGCTGAACCATGGTCGTCTAGGCCAGTATGTGGCTATCAGGAGCAGCCAGTGGCCTTTCAAACTGACCCTGTCTAGTGTAGCTGTGATCCCGGGAAATGGTGGGAATGCATAAAGTGTTGTTGCCGACCAATCGTGAGCAAGGGCATCCAAACCCAGAGGGCCTGGACGGTTCGATATCGGGAACCAGCTGAGAGAATGAGTGTTCTCCTGAGATGCAAACAGGTGCACCTGCGCTCCTTTCCCACAGCTGTAACACCACCTGAGGGTGTAGATTCCAGTCCCCCTCCATTGGGCCATTGCTGCTGTGCGGTTTGTTGCTAACGTTACTTTGCTACCTGCCAACTTTACAGTTTTTACTTTTTAATTACTGTTCTTTATTTTCATTTTTCCCCTCGCTTGATTTTTTTCATTCAACTTTTTCACCCCGGACGCTTTATCTWGTGTCACGATCGTCTTGCTGAGAGAGAGTGGACCAAGGCGCAGCGTGTGCAAAATACATTCTCTTTTATTTTAGAGAAAGGAAAAAACACGCAACGAACACTTTAACAAACTGAAACAAAACAACAAACGATCGTGAAGCTATAGACGTAAGTGCACACACAAGCTACAAACGTACAACATAGACAATTACCCACATTAACCTAGTGCCTATGGCTGTCTTAAATATGGCTCCCAATCAGAGACAATTAATGACATCTGTCTCTGATTGAGAACCATTCAGGCAACCATAGACACAGCTAGACACCTACACTAAACACAAACCCATCTTCTCTACTTAACCCCCTAAACCATACAACCACCCTAGACAATACAAAAACACATACATTCCCCATGTCACACCCTGACCTAACTAAAATAATAAAGGAAACAAAGAATACTAAGGCCAGGGCGTGACATCTAGACATGGTTCGACTGGACCTCCACCAGCCGAAGCTAAGTAGTAACATTAACATTATGCCTTCTAATTGCAGTCGCTGTACTCATAAAATACAGGACAACGATTGCCTTAGGGTGAGGATTGCCGTGCTGCAAGCCCAGCTTCAGACACAATCGTTAGTAGGCTGGACAATAGAATGAGTCAAAATTCACCCAAGGCTGAAAAACAGTAAAAGAACATTGGCTAAGCAGGAACACTAGCACAAGCCCATAGCAAATTAATGGAATCGAACGTTCGCAGAGCCTGTTTTAACTGGAGTGATGCTTAGAATTCCATTTCGCCTAAATAGCACAAAAAAATGTATCACTTTTTATTTTACCAGTACAATCTGTTCGTCGGACGAAACTGGAAAACAACAACTTGTGTAGAAAGTAAACATCAGCCCCTCGATGCTGTCAACCATGCTTATGTCTGAGAAAGTAGTAATGAGAAAGTAGTGAAAAAATGAAAACTTCTGACTATTTCTGGTGATAGATGGGGTCCGACTTGAAAAAATCAAAATATACACATTGTGAGATATTTGGCGAAATAGACAGACATATATTTTTATTTAACCAGGCAAGTCAGTTAAGAACAAATTCTTATTTACAATGATGGCCTAGGAACAGTGCGTTAACTGCCTTGTTCAGGGGCAGAATGACAGATCTTTACCTTGTCAGCTTGGGGAGTTGATCTAGCAGCCTTTTGGTTACTGGCCCAATGCTCTAACCACTAGGCTACCTGCCACCCCGTATTCCCTCTACAGCAAAGTCTAACAACTCATTCGCTGGTTGAAAACTGTTTTCTGCCCCTCCCAAAAGATAGAATTTGTAGATAATTGGCCCTCTTTCCGGGACTCACCCACAAACAGGACCAAGCCTGGCTTGCTGAGGAGTGACGGACTCCATCCTAGCTGGAGGGGTGCTTTCATATTATCTACCAACATAGACAAGGCTCTAAATCCTCTAGCTCCACAATGAGATAGGGTTCAGGCCAGGCAGCAGGCTGTTAGCCAGCCTGRCAGCTTAGTGGAGTCTGCCACTAGCACAGTCAGTGTAGTCAGCTCAGCTATCCCCATTGAGACCGTGTCTGTGCCTCGACCTAGGTTAGGCAAAACTAAACATGGCGGTGTTCGCCTTAGCAATCTCACTAGGATAAAGACCTCCTCCATTCCTGTCAATATTTAAAGAGATTGTGATATCTCACATCTCAAAATAGGGCTACTTAATGTTAGATCCCTCACTTCTAAGGCAGTTACAGTACCTTGCAAAAGTTTTCATTCCCCTTGGCGTTTTCCTATTTTGTTGCATTACAACCTGTCATTTAAATAGATTTTTATTTGGATTTCATGTAATGGACATACACAAAATAGTCCAAATTGGTGAAGTGACATGAAAAAAATTACTTGTTTCAAAAAATAAAAAAAATAAAAAAAACTGAAAAGGGGTGCGTGCATATGTATTCACCCCCTTTGCTATGAAGCCCCTAAATAAGATCTGGTGCAACTAATTACCTTCAGAAGTCACATAATTAGTTAAATAAATTCCACCTGTGTGCAATCTACGTGTCACATGACCTGTCACATGATCTCAGTATATATAGACCTGTTCTGAAAGGCCCCAGAGTCTGCAACACCACTAAGCAAGGGGCACCACCAAGCAAGCGGCACCATGAAGACCAAGAAGCCAAAGTTGTGGAGAAGTACACATCAGGGTTAGGTTATAAAAAAATATCAGAAACTTTGAACATCCCACAGAGCACGATTAAATCCATTATTAAAAAAATGTAAAGAATATGGCACCACAACAAACCTGCCAAGAGAGGGCCACCCACCAAATCTCACAGACCAGGCAAGGAGGGCATTAATCAGAGGCAACAAAGAGACCAAAGATAACCCTGAAGGAGCTGCAAATCTCCACAGCGGAGATTGGAGTATCTGTCCATAGGACCACTTTAAGCCGTACACTCCATAGAGCTGGACTTTACGGAAGAGTGGCCAGAAAAAAGCCATTGCTTAAAACTTCTTGCAACTATAGGGGGTGCTGTTCCGCATTAGCATATTTGTGTCTCCAAATTAAACTGCCTCGTGCTAAAATTTTCTTGACGCTAACAATATGCATATTATTGTATTATTGGATAGAAAACACCTTCTAGTTTCTATAGAAGTTGGAATTTTGTCTCTGAGTGTACAGAACAATTTCTACAGCACTTTTCATGACAGGGTTCAGATTTCAGAAATTTTTACCTCTGATCTGGGGTCGTTTATAAGGCCACAGTGAATGCTATGAAGAAACCGACACTGCCTAGCTCTTCCTCTGGGTGTCTGTACGTCATCACGTTTTCAATGAAGTCGATGGGACGTTCACAGCCATTATAAAGACAAAAATGTACAGAGACCCCTCTTTCTCAACGTGCGCCTCAAGCGTGAAGGCCATCGGACCTGCCTCGTTCCAAATCGTTTTCTAACCAGCAATATTTCTCCGGTCATGTTTTCAGTCGTTATAGTTGTTAAAACATCATAATGTAGTTAATTTGAGCCGTTTTATATCAATTTATATCCGTTTAGTGCGATTTTGAGGAATTTCTTTGTTGTTGCTTCTGAAAGTTTGGACACACGTTTTAGGGAGTCGGTCGTTGGTGGTGGACATTTCGAAGGACAGAGGACATCTATCGACCAAAAGACGTTTATAACATAGAAAGGATACATTGCCCAAGAATATGATGGAAGAACAGCTCAAAGTAAGCAATATTTAATATGATAAACCGTGTTTCTGTCGAAATATTTTAAACGCATAATTCGCCATTTTGTTTGGTATAGCTCACTTGGCCAACCCTGTATTGAAAAGTAAGGATAATTTTAAAAATGTAAATCCGCGTGCATTAAGAACTAATTTGTCTTTGATTGCTGTCAACCCTGTATTTTTTAGTCAAGTATATGATTAGCTTTCAATTAAACTAGATCACTCTGATAGATGACGTCAGACATATTGAGGCTTGATTTCCTTAGTATTTTTATTGTGTACCACGGTTTTGTATGCGTAAAATGCACCTTTTCGAACAAACTGTATATGTATATTGTAAAATGATGTACAGGGTGTCATGGAAGAATTCTGAGAAGGTTAGTGAAAAAATAATATATTTTGCGGTGATTACGGTTATAGCGCTCTTTGGCTGGAATCGATGCTCTGGTAACGTTTGTTCATGTGTGATGCTAACTTATCGATTTATTGTGTTTTCGCTGAAAAAACGCTTAGAAAATCTGAAATATGGTCTGAAATCACAAGAACTGGGTCTTTCCATTGCTATGCTTTGTCTATTTTTATGAAATGTTTTATGATGAGTAAATTGGTCATACACGTTGCTGCTATCTGTAATCTAGTCGATTTGATGTGGTGGAGTGATTGTAAACTGTGATTTTCACCTGAAATATGCACTTTTTTCTAACAAAAAACTTCATACCTATACATGGAATATGTTATCAGACTGTCATCTGAAGAGGTTTGTTGTGGTTATGATCAATATCTTAGTTGAGCCGAATTGGTGATAGCACCTGAAGGAGTAAGAAACCTGATGGAGTTAGAATAGTGGTGTATTTTGCTAACGTGTTTAGCTAATAGATTTACATATTTTGTCTTCCCTGTAACACACTTTTTAAAAATCTGAAATGGTGGCTTTATTCACAAGATCTGTATCTTTCATCTGGTGTCTTGGACTTGTGATTTAATGATTAGATGCTACTATCTACTTGTGAAGCTATGCTAGCTATGCTAATTAGTGTGTGGGGTGTGGGGGGTGCTCCCGGAGTCCGGGGTAGAGGCTCGTGAAAGGTTAAAGAAAAAATAAGCAGACGTGGGAGACTCCCCAAAGCATGTGGGAGGACTCCCCACAACATATGGAAGAAGGTACTCCTGGTCAAATGAGACTAAAATGTAGCTTTTGGCCATCAAAGAAAACGCTATGTCTGGCGCAAACCCAACATCCTCTCACCCCGAGAACACCATCCACATGTTTTTCATCGGAAGGGAGTGGAAACTGGTCAGAATTGAAGGAATGATGGATGGCACTAAATACAGGAATTTCTGAGGGAAACCTGTTTCAATCTTCCAGAGATTTGAGACTGGGACGGAAGTTCACCATCCAGCAGGACAATGACCCTAAGCTACTGCTAAAGCAACACTCAAGTGTTTTAAGGAAACATTTAAATGTCTTGGAATGGCCTAGTCAAAGCCGCAGACCTCAATCCAATTGAGAATATGTGTATGACTTAAAGATTGGTGTACACCAGCAGAACCCATCCAACTTGAAGGAGCTGGAGCAGATGCTGCCTTGAAAGAATGGCGCAAAAATCCCAGTGGCTAGATGTGCCAAGCTCTATAGAGACATCCCCAAGAGACTTGCGGCTGTAATTGCTGCAAAATGTGGCTCTACAAAACGTACCCACGTTGACTCTTTGCGTGGGGGCGGCGCCGGCTGAATCACGTTATGTCGCCATGCTTAATTCTTGTTTGTTTCACAATAAAAAATATGGCGAGAGCATCTTCAGCTCCTTTAAACATTTGTTGAGGCAGCGCAGGTCCATGACCGGCCGAAAGCTGCCATCCTTTTTCGGATCTATGAAATACGTGGAGTGGAACCCACTTAACCGTTCTAGCAGCTCTATCTTCCTATCTCCAACCAGAGCACCTCCTCACCCCATCTGCCAACGAGGTGACCCAGATGCCCCTGTAGGACGACCGTCGCCATCGGAACTGGAGTTTGTATCACTCCAGGACTGTGCTCAGTACCCAGGGAGACCTCAACTGCCTCTCCCATTTTTCCCTTTGGGCCTGGGACAGATGGCCGAGGCCGACCACCAGCACCTCTAGAGGACTGCCAGGGCCCATCCTTCTTAGCCGTGTGCTGCTGCTTGCAATGGTGGTCACGACGGCTGTCATTCTGCTGTTGGGATATAAAACGCCTGTTCCCATTTCCCTGTCCCTGCTGTCTTGGTGGGGGAGGAGGGGTGCGAAGACGTTACTGGAGTGCCCTCGAGACATCCCTCCCTGTATTCCAGCTCCTTCGCGCCCAGTTGCCAAGAACTTCTGCAAAGTCTCTCTGTTTTTGCACAGTTTTGTAGTCTGCTGTATGATGTTGTTGACCCATGGCCCAAAGGTGGAACCTGGTGTGAAGTGGAGCTCCAAGAGTGTCTTCTGAACTGGCGGTGGCAGTTTAGACTGTGCCAGTCAAAGATGGTGGCGTGAAGTCACCACTGAAGCCAAATCCTTACCGTTGGCACGTGCCATGTCCATCTGGAGCATAGTGAGCAGCCTTGACACCTCTGTGGCCTCCTTAAGAAGCTTGTCACCAGCCCCCTGGGAGGCGAGGGATCAGCAGGGCGAGGTAGGATTGCAGCATCGTACCCACGTTTACGAGGCGCACCAAGATGGAGAGGGTCCTGAAAGTGCTTTGCAGCCGTTCATTGCTTACTCTTTCAGGTCCTGGTTTGAGGCGAGACACCTTGCCAACGATCTCCTTGTTAGGGAGGATCATGGCAGCCACCATGTCATCCATCACCGGATAGTGGTCTAGCCCCGAGGAGAGCCAACGGCCTGGTCTGGTTGTTGCAATGGGGAGCAACAACCAGCAAATCATGGGGGAGGGGCAGAGCACACGAACTCACACACACGTTAGCTCAATCTTTGCTTATACTTGTGGGCCGGCTGTAACTAACAGCACGTAATAGTTTATTCTACTATACGTGCGGGTGTTGGCAGGACGTAAGGAGTGTGCTTAGTCCTGCCGTGGTCTGCTCTTGTTAAGCTAGCTACTGCATAGCTCGTTCACCGTGGAACACACAAGAGTCTAGGCAAGATGGCTGCTCCCTGTGAGAGACCAGCGTGGTGCTACACATGGCGCACTCTCCGGGGAGAGCTGCAAGCCTGCCGGAGCGAAACATACACAGACTATGCAAGCCTGCCGAGCGGAAGGATACCATATTGGAGTGATAGTGCTACATAACTGTATAAGCCCTGTGTCAGTCCGAGGTCCTGTTTGCTAGCATGTGTGTCGATACAACAATGGGGTTAGGGGGCACAAGATGACATCACTAGTTTGCAACAGTTTACCTGGCGCATATGGAGTGACTCTTTCCGTTTTACTGCAGACTGCGGCCCTCCAAAAATAACAATGGTTGCGTACCATGTCATGGACTGTGCCGTCAGGCACCAGATTGCTATAACATATGATGTGGTTAGCTGATACGCAAAATACCTATCCAGGTGTTATAAGATCTGGCATACGTCAGCAACGTCTGAGCAGGGGAACACGGCCACTGTCATCAGATTCCGTCAATCTAACGCCAGACACAGTTGCCATTGGTGCTTTCTATTTGATTAAGCGATTGCTACGTTGCGTGACGGTTTGTACTGAACCACACGTTTCCCCAAAACGTTCTTCAACGTTCTTGAACAGACTTTGAAATAAATTTGCTCCGTTTGGTGGGTGTGACTTGAACCAATGAATGACAGTTTTAAAGGGCAGCGGTACACAACCCAACCCCTTCACGTTTTCAATTGGTCATTCAGAACTGCACCATTTTAGTTTAATTGAACGTTGCACACCATTTTCTCACAGCCCAGGAGAAACAGAAATGGGGATAATTCATGGTGATAATTCATAGAAGAATATGTGATGTCTTTTAAAAGGTTAGAAAGTGTTGGTCTTGTAATTACTGTCAAGTTTTAAAGAGTAATAATAAATAAGAATAATAAGCCATTGACATAGAGAAATGTGACAATACTGGTTTATGGAACAATTGTATAAGCTATGTAATTCTGAGAAAGGGATATTGTGCACTTGTGAAACATTCTATTACCTATGTTTGATGATTGCATGTAATTTATTAATTACAGCTGACTCAAGTTGATGCGTTGTCTCCATGTTGAATCACTTCTCTTATTTCCCTTATTTCTCRTATTTATATAACACCTTCATCTTGTAATGAACACTAGTGGACTACTTAACTAACTATTCAAAACAAACATAAACGGAGGCTGTGGGAGCAGATCAGCACATCACATCACAGCCTACTGCAGTGCCTGGACGCTCACCAACCCATAGAGTTATAGGCTGCTATACTATCCACCAATCAATGGGTCAGACTGGATCCATGTTCCAACTTTCCTGCAAATTGCACTTATTACATCCCCCAGTAGGTGTCAGCACCACGCCATTTAGTATCAGAACACCTTTATTCGCCAAGTACATTTACTCATAACTGGAATTTGACTTAGTGAGAATGTGCTGCCAGCAATAGACAATATAGAAACAGAACACAGACAAAAGTCCACATAGACGTCATACAAAAAACCACAAATCGTAAGTCGCTGTGGATAAGAGCATCTGCTAAATGACTAAATGTAAACGTAAAAAACATTAAACATAAACTCGGGTCCTCTGTCCTGCTCAAAGTCACAGCGGATCAAACTGAAATACATCACTGTAATGTCCAGTAGGCTACAGTCAGTGCATCATATTATCATAAGTCTTTCAGTCAAGTATAGAAACAAATGGGCATTTTCAAACAAACCCAAACTCTACCGCTASAAACATGCCTACTGGAGGTTTGGTAATGGACAATCCAGTTGTTGTTTGGTGCTTGTTCATGATATAACTACTGTATATATGCATGTGTTTTGTGATACTGGTTGAGTTATATATTAACAAACTGAGTCTCTAGCAGGTGTGTTGGATATTGGTAGTTGGTATAATGAGATTCTAAAGTAGAAGCTATGGTTCAGTATACAGCTTACGTTCAAAGTGTCACTTCCTTACTGTAATTAGAATTGTAATGTGTGGCTCTGCAACCTTCACCGAGAGTGTTCATTACTGCTGCATCAGTTTCTATCATCTTCTTTCTCTACGTCCTTCACTATATGTTTATGTATTAATTTTGAATCACCTCTCCCATCATGCAAGCCTCACACTTCATTACTCCTTCTCACTTGAGACTGAAGAGGAGAAATAGGGGAGGGGGAGGAGAGAGAGGGGGATATAGACAGAGAAAGTGAGAAGAGTGGAAAGGCAGTGAGAAAGTCTTTCTGAGCAGAGAGCTAGGTTAGGGGGTGGCTGGGGGTGGAGAGAGATTGAGTAGTGTATTGGGAATGAATTAAGGTATTGGGGTGATTCTGCTTCAGTCTCAACTCTCCGTTTTACAGAACTGCTCATTCCTTTCCTCACTCTCTTTCCCCTCTGTTTTCTGCCACTTCCTGGCTACCATCTGCTGCCTCTTCCCTCTTTCCCCTCTCCTCTGTTTCTGCCACTTCCTGGCTACACATCTGCTTCCTCTTCCCCTCTCTTCCCTCTCCCTCTGTTTCTGCCACTTCCTGGCTACCATCTGCTGTCTTCCCCTCTTTCCCTCTCTCTGTTTCTGACAGCTTTGCTGCTACCACTCTGCTGCTCTTCCTCTCTTCCTCTCCTCTGTTTTCTCAGCTTCTCTTCCTCTCTAACAAACTCCTCCTGTCCTCTCTCTGTTCTCTCTCTCTTCTCCTCTCTCCTCCTCTCTCCTCTCCTCCTCTCATCCCTCCCTCGTCTGTTGCTGCCGACTTGCTCCTGACTTGTCTCCCTCCTCTGTATTCCAGCTACCTTGCTCTCTCCGTCTCGGTTGTTCCCTTTCTTTTTCTCTGCTCTCTATGTTCAGTGGTGCAACATGAGGCAGTCTGTGGCTATCTGTCTGTTTGGACTCTCAGCTCTGCTCCACGGTGAGTGACTTTCATTCCCTCTCTCTGTGTGTGTTTGTGTTTGTGTGTACGTGTGTGTGTGTATTTGTTGTGTGTGTTTGTGTGTCTGTGTCTGCAGGTATGTGTCTGTCCGTGAACGTACAGTGTGTGTGTGTGTGTGTGTGTGTGTGTGTGTGTGTGTGTGGTGTGTGTGTGTGTGTGTGTGTGTGTGTGTGTGTGTGTGTGTGTGTGTGTGTGTGTGTGTGTGTTGTGTGTGTGTGTGTGTGTGTGTGTGTGTGTGTGTGTGTGTGTGTGTGTGTGTGTGTGTGGTGTGTGTGTGTGTGTGAGAGAGAGAGATCATGTATGCATAGTGTCACTGCAGTGACAGTGATTTTACACAACTTTCTATAGACAGGGACACAGAGTTTGTATGTCTGGGTGCACGGCCATTGATATATGAGATAACTCAACCGCACAGTTCCAGCTGTATAGCAGAGAGAGAAGAGAGGAGAGGGAGAGGAACAGAGAGGGAGGAGAGAAGAGAGGAGAGGGAGAGGAACAGAGAGAGAAGAGAGGAGAGGAAGAGGAAGAGAGAGAAGAGAGGAGAGGAGAGGAACAGAGAGAAGAGAGAAGAGAGGAGAGGAGAGGAAGAGAGAGAAGAGAGGAGAGGAGAGGACAGAGGAGAAGAGAGGAGAGGGGGGAACAGAGAGAGAAGAGAGGAGAGAGGAGAGGGAGAGGACAGAGAGAGAAGAGAGGAGAGGGGAGGAACGAGAGAGAAGAGATGAGAGGGAGAGGAACAGAAGAGGGAGGAGAGAGAGGAGCAGGAATAAAGAGAGACAAGGGAGAGGAAAGATCACAGAGCTTACAGGTTAGGATGCTGTTCATCACAGTTGTAAAATCACCCTCCTGTCTGTTTTAATCCGTTGTTGGTTGATCTGTTCTCTCTGCCACCAGCAGCAGTGTCTTAGATGCTAACTGTTAATTGATATGGGCATCTCCATGCCCCATGTAAAGCTCATAATGGGGAGCACATCAAAAGCTAATAGTCAATATTTTGAGAACATACAGTGCCTTCAGAAAAGATTCAGACCCTTGGTATTTCCACATTTTGTTACGTTACAGGTTATTCGAATATGGATTAAATAAATAAAATACTCAAATCTGCAACATATCCCATAATGACAAAGCAAAAACAGTTTTCGCAAATGTATAAAACATTTCCATAAGTATTCAGCCCTTTGCTATGAGATCGGTGAGCTCAGGTGCATCCTGTTTCCATTGATCATCCTTGAGATGTTTCTACAACTTGATTGGAGTCCACCTGTGGTAAATTCAATTGATTGGACCTGATTTGTAAAGACACACACCTGTCTATATAAGGTCACACAGTTGACAGTGCATGTCAGAGCAAAAACCAAGCCATGAGGTCAAAGTTATTGTCCATAGAGCTCTGAGACAGGATTGTGTTGAGGCACAGATCTGGGGAAGGGTACCAAAACATTTCTGCAGCATTGAAGGTCCCCAAGAGCACAGTGGCCTCCATCATTCTTAAATGGAAGAAGTTTGGAATCACCAAGACTCTTCCTAGAGTTGGCCACTTGGCCAAACTGAGCAGTCGGGGGAGAAGAGCCTTGGTCAGGGAGGTGACCAAGAATCTGATGGTCACTCTGACAAAGCTCCAAAGTCCCTATGTGGAGATGGGAGAACCTTCCAGAAGGACAACCATCTCTGCAGCACTCCACCAATCAGGCCTTTATGGTAGAGTGGCCAGACTGAAGCCACTCCTCAGTAAAAGGCATATGACAGCCCGCTTGGAGTTAGCCAAAAGGCACCTAAATAACTCTCAGACCATGAGAAACAATATTCTCTGGTCTGATGAAACCAAGATTGAATTGTTTGGCCTGAATGACAAGTGTCATGTCTGGAGGAAACCTGACACCATCCCTACGGTGAAGCATGGGGGTGACGGCATCATGCAATGGGGATGTTTTTCAGCGGCAGGGACTGAGAGACTAGTCAGAATGGAGGGAAAGATGAACAGAGCAAAGTACAGAGAGATCCTTGATGAAAACCTGCTCCAGAGCGCTCAGGACCTCAGATTGCAGCGAAGGTTCACCTTCCAACAGGACAACAACCATAAGCACAGAGCCAAGACAATGCAGGAGTGGCTTCAGGACAAGTCTCTGAATGTCCTTGAGTGGCCCAGCCAGAGCCTGGACTTGAACCCGATCGAACATCTCTGGAGAGACCTGAAAATAGCTGTGCTGCGATGCTCCCCATCCAACCTGACAGCGCTTGAGAGGATCTGCAGAAACTCCCCAAATACAGGTGTGCCAAGCTTGTAGTGTCATACCCAAGAAGAATAGAGGCTGTAATCGCTGCCAAAGGTGCTCCAACAAAGTGCTGAGTAAAGGGTCTGAAAACTTATGTAAACGTGAAATTTCCAACTTTTTTTTTTGTCTGTTTTTGCTTTGTCATTATTGGGAGTTGTGTATAGATTGATGAGGGGGAAAAATGATTTAATCAATTTTAGAATAAGGCTGTAATGTAACAAAATGTGGAAAAAGTCAAGGGGTCTGAATACTTTCCAAATGCACTGTATACTGTACTGTATGTGGGCCTACAATCTCTTGTTAGACATTGCTACAGAAGTGAATCAACTGCACAGATACATTAAGTCTGATACAGTTGTGAAACAGGAATGAGTGAAGTCAGTCCACGATGGAGCTGCTAGAAGTGAGGTTCCTGGTCCTCCTGTCCTCCTGTCTGTCTGTCTGAGTGGAGTGTGTTAGTGTTTAATGTGTTGCTATTTGAAGGACTCAAGCAGACGTTTTAACGGCCACAGAAAAGACTCTTGTCAGTTACTGATCGAGTCACTTAACAATTAACTGGCCTGTCTGGATACTTTCTCCCTCTCTTTCTCCCTCTCTTCACGCTCTCTCCACTTAATTCTCCTATTTCTCCCTCTCTTTCTCCCTCTCTTCACTCTCTCTCCACTTAATTCTCCTCTTTCTCCCTCTCTTTCTCCCTCTCTTCACTCTCTCTCCACTTAATTCTCCTATTTCTCCCTCTCTTTCTCCCTCTCTTCACTCTCTCTCGGAAGAGAGATTGTGGGATTGTTGTGACCCTACAGCGGCGGAGAACTCTGTTCTACCTCTCAACTCTCGTCCCTGTGTTCTCACTCCTCCTTGACCTGCTTGTTGTTCAATACTTGCCACCCGATCAGGGAGAAGATCGGTCTGGGGTGAGAGAGGGGAGGAGGATAAGAGGGGGAAAGCGGGATAGGGGGAATGGAGGACAGGAGGGAGGGTAAAAGGAGGGTAAGGGAGCGGGGATGGAAACAGGAGAGATGTGGCGGGTGAAAAGGGAGGGTGAGGCGTCTCTCTCTCTTACTCTCTCCTTTCTCTATACTTGACCTCTCTTTTTACTGTTTCTGTGTCAGTAATTCTGCAGTGTTCCAAAGAAAACTCTATTAAATGTTTACGATCATAAAGACAGAGAGCAGAGGGGAGCGACAGAGATGGAGGGAGAGAAGGGGGTGGGAGGTGAGGACAGTGATAGAGGAGAGAAGGGGGCGGGGAGTGAGGGACAGTGATAGAGGGAGAGAAGAGGGTGGGGAGCAGAGTGGAGCAAGGACAGAGATGGGGAGAAGAAGGATGGGTGGGGTGAGTTGGCAGAGAGATTGGAGATGTATTACACACAAGTATTGCTGTATTTCCAGTGTAATATATCCTTTTCCCCATCTTCTCTTCCAGCATAAAAATTCTTCTCTCTCTGAGCTTCTTCATGTTGCTGGTGGCTGAGATTATGCCAGCTACCTCAGACTCCATACCACTGAAGGTGTCAGTAACTGTGTGTGTGTATGCAAGTTGTGTGCGCATGCGTGGTATGCGTACGCATTTAACTAGCCTACTAATATATACAGTGATTCGGAAAGTATTTACCCCTTGAATTTTTCCACATTTTGTTAGGTTACAGCCTTATTATAAATGTATGAAATAGTTTTTTCCCCCTCATCAATTTACACAACATTATCCCATAATGACAAAGCAAAAACAGTTTTTAAGAAATGTTTGCTAATTTATAAATATCAAATTTCATAAGTATTCAGATCCTTCCTCAGTACTTTGTTGGAGCACCTTTGGCAGCGATTACAGAATTGCTCTTGGGTATGACCTACAAGCTTGGCACAGCTGTATTTGGGAGTTTCTCATTTCTCTGCAGATCTTCAAGCTCTGTCAGGTTGGATTGGGAGCGTGCGCTGCACAGCTATTTTCAGGTATCTTCAGAGATGTTCGATCGGGTTCAAGTCCGGTTGGTCGGACTCAAGGACATTCAGAGACTTGTCCTGAGCCACTCCTGATTGCTCGCACCTGTGGACTTATGAAGGCTTCCTGGCAGAGTGCAGCCCTGACCTGTTGGTGCTGCCCCTGGGGTGGAGTGTGGAAGTGTAGTGGTAGTGTTAATCATGCTCCTAGACCTAATCTAAGGAACCTATTCCATTACAGTTGTATAATACTGTGTCTCCATTCTAGGTCAGTATTTTGTGAGTACATGGTTACCGTAGGGATGTCAGTGGTGGCGACTGTAGTTGTACTTCAGTACCATCACCACGACCCCAACAGTGGAGACATGCCTCAATGGGAGGCTCTCTGTCTGTCTACTGATTCTGAAGTGTGTTCTGTCTGTGTGTGTTCTCTCATATATGTGAATGTCCGGACTTGGTGTCTGTCTTTTCTATCATGTGCAGTTTTGTCCTTTTCTATCAGGTGAGTTTGTCTGCTGCATGACATTACCAGGTTCTCTTATCTGTGTGTGTGTGTCCTGTCCTCCTCCGTTGGTTCTGCCACAGAAGGTTTGGCTCCTCTTACTTACTTACTGGTGTGTGTGTGTCTCTCAGGTTGAGTTGGTTCACTCCAGTGGTTTCTGTTTTGAGGATGAAGCGTCCAGGAGAGTGGGGTGAGCTCACACCCCACACAGCCTCCCAACCCCCAGACCAGACCTGACT
>NW_019944266.1:96755-116313 GCF_002910315.2 Salvelinus sp. IW2-2015 | reverse complement strand
CACTTCAATTTCCTATTCTCCCTCTCCTTCACTCTACTCTCCACTTAATTCTCCTATTTCTTTCTCCCTCTCTTCACTCTCTCTCCACTTAATTCTCCTATTTTCTCCCTCTCTTTCTCCCTCTCTTCACTCTCTCCTCTTACTCTCCTCTTTCACCCTCATCTTCACGTCCCCGCCCCCTGCCTCCTCCAGTCATCTAAAATCTCTGTACTCGTTTTCAAAGCAGCTTTGTTTAAAACGATTTGAAATCGTTCCATTCAGATGATCTCTTCTTTTTTTTTGTGTATTTCTTCTCATATATTTCTCTCTCATTTTCCTTCTGTCTCTTGAATGTTTTCTATATTTCTCTCTCATTTTCCTTCTGTCTTCTTGAATGTTTTCTATATATTTCTCTCATTTTCCTTCTGTCTGCAGGAATGTAGCTGTCTCTTTGTAACTGTCCATTCTGTCTGCAGGAATGTAGCTGTCTCTTTGTAACTGTCCATTCTGTCTGCAGGAATGTAGCTGTCTCTTTGTAACTGTCCATTTTGTCTCCTCCGTCTTCCTGTTTTCTCCTCTCGTCATTGCCCTCTCTCTCTCCCACTCCCTCCCTCATCCCTTTCCCTCCTTTCTACTCCTTATCCCCCTCTCTCTCCTCCCCTCTCTCAGTGTCTGAGCAGGGTCCCCACCAGCGTAATCTATTGAGGGAGCTACTGAGGGAATATAACCGTATGGAGAACCTGTTGCCAACGACTCCTACCACTCACTGTCCGATTCTCCTACACTCTCTTACAAGTCATGAATGTGGTGCGCTACCATGTTCTCTTACCACACACATTCATATAAACACCACACACACACACACACACACACCACACACACACACACACACACACACAACCACACACACACACACACACACACACACACACACACACACACACAACACACACACAACACACTAATTTAACTGTCTTCATCTTTTTCCAGGATGAGAAAAACCAGATCCTCACCACTAATGCCTGGCTTCAGATGGTGAGGATGACCCTGCAGTGTGTGTGTCCATGCATGGGTGTCCATTCGTGTGTTGTGTGTGTGTGCGCATTTGTGGTTCTCCTTGCAACCTTAACAATTGATTAACTGATTAACTGGATTTGTATACAATGGTGACCACTACCTTCAGTGGAACCAGTCAGAGTACCCAGAGGTGAAAACCCTTCGCTTCACTACTGACCAGGTCTGGATACCTGATATACTACTGTACAACAGTGTGTAGGACACCACACCACACACACACACACACACACACACACACACCACTGATCTTTCTTTTTTGTCCTCAGTGCCCATGATAAGTTTGATGCCACCTTAAGAGCTATGTGCTGGTCAACTCTAGTGGATCTGTGAGTACCTACCTCCAGGTAAGTCTACAGATCAACCTTTCTCTTTTTATTCTTCCCTGACCTTCCCCTCCTCATTTTAGGATATTCACTCATAGTTTCACATAGACATACCGGTAATGCACTTCTTCTCTCAATGTCTGTTTCATCTTCTCCCTTCTCTCCCTCCCTCTCTCCTTTTTTCCCCACCTTCCCCCTCTCTGTCACAGGTATTTTCAGCAGTGCGTGTAATGTTGACGTGCGTTGGTTTCCATTTGACATCCAACGGTGTGAGCTGAAGTTTGGCTCGTGGACGTTGACGGCTGGCTTGGACTCCAGATGCAGGAGGCTGACCTGTCAGGATACATGTCCAATGGAGAGTGGACCTGCTGCGGTGAGAGAGCTCTGCTTGCCCCGACCAGGTTGTCCCTCCTCCTTTACCCCCCCCATCTTCTTTCCATCCCTCTTGTATCTCTCTCTCATTTTCTAATCTCTCACTCCCTTCTTTCCTCCCCTCTTGTAGGTGTACCAGGTGATCGTCATGAGATATTTTATGAGTGCTACAAGCCACTACGATGACATATTGATTCCCTACGCGGAGAACCTTTCTACTCTAACAACCCCTCCTCGTCCCCTGTGTTCTCATCTCCTCCTGACACTGCTGTTGTTCATACTTCCAGCCCGATCAGGGGAGAAGATCGGTCTGGGTGAGAGAGAGGGGAGGAGGATAAGAGGGGGAAAGCGGATAGGGGGAGATGGAGGACAGAGGAGGAGGGTAAAAGGGAGAGGTAAAAGGAGCGGGGATGGAAACAGGAGAGATGTGGCGGTGAAAAGGGGAGGGCTGAGGCGCTCTCTCCCTCTCTTACTCTCTCCTTTTCCTCTATACTTGACCTCTCTCTTTTACGTTTCTGTCGTCAGTAAATTCTGCAGTGTTCCAAGACAGAGATAGAGCTCTCCAAATTGAAAATAGTCCTCACTATTATCAAACATGTAAAGACATGAGATGCAGAGCGAGTCCAGCGACAATCAGCAGAGCAGATCTGCTGGTGGCCCGCCTCTGCCCCCACCACCACCACCCCAGCCCCCTTAACCTTCCCCCAGAGCCTCACCTCTCTGCAGGCCAGTCTAAGCCAGCTCAGCCAGCCCCTACCACACCCACCATCCAACCCAAACCTCCAGCCTAATATCCACCCTAACCCCAATCTCCCCTCCACCCCCCACCCTCAGCCCAATGGACACCGGCCCTACATTGGCTTCCAGAGTCCTCTTGAACCAGACCCTGCTGTCACCTGGAGAGGAGGAGGAGGAAGGGGTTCTGACAACCCAATCCTCCACCACCACCCACCCTCCTCCACAATGTTCGGCAGCCCCCCTCCACAACCCCCCACATCTCTGGACCCTGACCCCTCAGGCTCCAGCTGTGTGGAGGATGGGGCTGGAGCAGTCGGAGCAGGTACATGCCATGCCCAGGCCGGGGTGTTCCAGGCTGGGGTAGTGGAGGCCCAGCTTCAGGCCCTGCTGGAGGAGGTGCAGTTCCTGGCCAATCGTTTCCGTGAGCAGGACCGCAGGGTGAGCGTGGCGGAGAAGTGGCAGTTTGCAGCGGCGGTCATCGACCGTCTGTGTCTGGTGGGGTTCAGTGTGTTCAACATCATCTGTACCATCACAATCCTCATGGCCGCACCCAACTTTGTGGAGGCCGCCTCCAAGGACTTCTTCTGAGAAGGAGAGAGGGGGAAGAGGAGAGAGAGGAACAGGAGGGAGGGGGAGAGAGGAGAAAGGGAGAGCGGGGGAAGTGGGAGGGGGAGAGAGGGAGGCGCTAAGTGGAATGCAGAGGGGAAGAGGCGAGAGGGGAGGGAGAGCAGGGCGAAGGGAGAGAGTGAGCAGAGGGGAGAGTGGAAGGAGAGGGGGAAGAGGAGAGAGGGGGAAGTGGGAGAGGGGAGAGGGAGTAGGAGAAGGAGAGAGGGGAAGAGGAGAGAGGGGGAAGGGAGAGAGGGGGAAGAGGGAGAGGGGGAAGGCGAGAGAGGGGGAGGGAGAGGGGGGAAGAGGAGGGAGGGGAAGGAGAAGGGGGAAGAGAGGAGGGAGAGGAGGGAGGAGAAGAGGGAGAGAGGGGAGAGGAGGAAGGGAGAGGGGAGGAGAAGAGAGAGAGGGAGGAGGGGAAGGAGAGAGGGGGAAGAGAGGAGGGGAGAGGAGAGAGGGGAAGAGGAGAGAGGGGGAAGGAGAGAGGGGAAGAGGAGGGAGGGAGAGAGGAGAGAGGGGGAGAGAGGGGACGAGGAGGGAGGGGAGAGACGAGGGGGAAGAGGAGAGGGAGGAGGGGAAGAGGAGGGAGAGAGGAGAGAGAGGGGAGAGAGAGGAGAGAGGGGGAAGAGGAGAGAGGGGAAGAGGACGAGGAGGAGAAGAGAGGGGGAAAGAGGAGGGAGGAAGAGCAGAAGAGGAGGAGAGGCAGAGGAGAGAGGGGAGAAGAGAGAGGAGAGAGAGAGGGGGGAAGAGCAGGGCAGGAGAGGGGGAGAGGAGGGGGAGAGGAAAGGAAGAGGACCGTTGCTGAATTCCCCTTAAGGAACCATGGGGCCCTGTCGACTTCACCATGTGGACTGGACGACTTACCATGTGGAACTTGGACAGACTTACCATGTGGAACTGGACAGACTTACATGTGGATGGACAGACTTACATGTGGACTGCGACTTACAAAGTGGAACTGGACAGACTAATACCATGTGGAATTGGACAGCTTCATGTGGACTGGCAGACTGTACCATGTTGGAACTGGACAGTCTTACATGTGGACTGGACAGATATACATGTGGAATGGACAGATTACCATGTTGGATGGACAGACTTCATGTGGAACTGGGACAGGATTACATGTGGCTGGACAGACTTACCATGTGGAACTGGCAGCTTACCATGTGGAACTGGACAGACTTATCATGTGGAACTGGACGCTTTACCATGTGGAACGTGGACAGACTTCATGTGGAACTGACAGACTACCATGTGGAACTGGACGATTACATGTGGAACTGGACGACTTACATGTGGAACTGGACAGAGCCTTACATGTGGAACTGAACAGACTTACATGTGGAACTGGACAGGCTTACCATGTGGCAACTGGACAGACTTTACCATGTGGAACTGGACAGACTTACATGTGGAACTGGAAGACTTAACATTGTGGAACTGGACGTCCTTGAGTTTGCTTGTCACATCATGTTACAAAAGTGAACACTTGTGAATTCTACATGGTGGATGTTTTTAATACTGCGTTCATCTGAATTTTGCTGGCTAATGGATAAGAGTGTCACCTTAAGATTAAAAACGTCAGTATAAATAGATATGTGCCTGCGCAAATTCAAGAGTGCTTACTGTTGCGAAGGTAGGAAATGGTCGATTACAGAGGTGCGGGTCTGGGTCTTCTACGCTCAGTGGCAGCTAACTAGGGTGCGAGGGAGTTTATGTCCAATAAACCATTTTCGATGAAATTGGTTATGATGTTTTGTATTTTGTGAATAATTCATGGCATAGGGTTAAATGAAGTGATACGTGACGGTGGGAAATGGAGAGTTGGTCACATAGCTCAACCTGGGCTGGCCTCAGCTCAGCATGTCTTGCAGCCCAAAAGAACCAAACAAGTGGTGCCTGTGTGTGGATCTCTGTGTGTGTCGTGCTCAGAACCACACACAGACGTGTGAATTATTCAAAAACATGTTTTCATTTTTGGACCCTCAGATTCAGTCTGGCGCAAGCAGTTCGAAGAGCCTAGTTCTCTGAGGTTCGACGTCTTTTCGTGACATGCCCTTGCTAGATAATATTTTAATAAAGAATAACATATACTGGTTGTTTTCGACAGCAGATCTGTTCTGTGAGGCACCCTACATAGCGTCGTTCAGTTCTCTTTTGCATCTCAAAATAAAATTATACCTTATTTTCTACGATTCTTTTTGGTAGGTCTCCCTCCGTCAGAAGGAGTAGTGGCTTAACAAGGGACGCAGAGGAGGAGGTAGAGGACAAGGAGAAAAGAGAGGGAGAGAATCGAGAACCAAGATCAAGTCATAGCACGCAGAGAAGGATTGGACAAAATACACTCCATCCATATAGCCAAACTGGGCATGAAGACCCGAAGGAGAGGCGCAGAGGGAGATAAATTGGGGATAGAGAATCAGTGAGGGCAGAAGATATTGAGTGATAGCAATTTGTGATGTTATGGGGGAGAGGACGAGACGAGGAGGATGCAGAGAGGAGATATGATAGAACAGGGGAAATTGGGGGTACGTGGGAATAAAGTGTCTGAGAACGAAAGTGTGATAGTAATGAGAATCAGTTTTTATAAAACTGACGTGGTCGTATATGGAGAGGAGGGGGCGGGGGAGAGTGGGTAGATTCCTATAATCTGAAGCAGTACTAACAAACTGTCTTCCATTGCTCAAGTAGCTCATAATAGAGTAGAGATAGTGGTTCCATGATATTGATGTGTGGACAGAGAACAACAGGTTAACACAACGCAATTACAGCAGCCTTCATGAAAGTTGTTTCAAAAACACTTGAACGTTACTTTCTCGACACTGCTTGTGTTAGCAAGCTGTATGGAATAATCTAAACTATATTTTCTACACCATGCTTACACATTCTATCGCTACAAAGTGTAAACATGTTTTTGGATTATACAGCTGTGGAGGTCTCTGTCTAAGGGTGAAGTCGATCTATAAGGAGCTCTATACCATACAGAACTGGCTGTATTCATTTCCTAGTTTCCATGCTCATGCAGCAGTATGTTCAAGTTGTCTGTCAGTAATTCTAGTTCCATGCATGGAGTAGATGCTTTCTGTCCTAGTATGTATTCTTACATTGGGTGTCTGTCTCAGTGTCCGACAGTTGGCTGAGATCCTGTCCAGTTCCACATGGTTAAGTCTGTTAAAATCCAATTCCTACACTTGTGGATAGTCATGTCTCGGACTGTTCACATCTGGTAATTAGTGTCGTACCATCCACACATTTCGGTGTTATCTTTATCGTTTCTTGGTCCGATAGAATGTCACCACATGCGTTCAAGCAGTGTTCGTATTCCAGTTCGCCACGATCCAGATAATGTTTTGTACGAGTTTCATCTGTCTGCCATTGGAGATAAAGGTTCGCTGATACCATGTTTCCACATGTTTAACGATCTGTCCAGTTCCACCATGGTAAGTTGCTTGTCCCATGTTGCCAAGATCTGGGAAGTCAAAGTACTCAGTCTCAGGTTAACACACATAGGGGTAGTTGTTCCATGCTCTTTCAGGCACATGGTTTTTAACGCTTCGTTGGTCTCTAGTAGTTCCTACATGGTAAGTCCTCATGTTCATCAGTTCCACATGCGTAGTATGTTTTCTGTCCAGTTCCATCATGGTTAGTCTGTCTCACAGGTTCACATGGTAAAGTCCTGTCCAGTTCCACTGGCTAAGCTCTGATTCCAGTTCCACATGGTAGTTGTACAGTTCCACATGGTAGCTGTCCAGTTTCACCATGGCTAAGTCTTGTCCAGTTCCACACTCGGCAAGTTGTCTGTACCAAGTGTGGTTCCACATTGGTATAGTTGTATCCTAGTTCGCACATCTGGTTAAGGCCCCTAACGTCCCAGATTCACATGGTAATGTCTGTACTAGCCACAGTGGTCACTATTAAAGAATAAGCATCGGTCTACTCTTCTTCCGCTCTTGTTTTGCCGCGTGCGCTTCCACACCTCCCATTTACTCTTCTCTTTTTTTCCTTTTTTCCTCTCTATCACCTGCTTAGTATTTATTTCCCTCTCTCCTCTCTCCCTTTCCATCTCTCCTCTTTTCTCCTCCCTCCTCTTCCGCCCTACCGCTCCTTTCCCCCCTCTTCTCCTCCTCTCTGTCTCCCTCTCTTTCTTCTCCCCTCGTCTCTCATCAATCAGGACGCTTGTTTTTCTGGAAAATGTTCACTCTCTCTCGTTACTCACGTCTTCCTCTTTTCTTGTCTCCTCCTTGCCGGGGGGTGTAATCTTTGTCATACGCCACGTATTTCTCCTGTTCCTGCTTGGACCGTATCCTCTCTCATCTATGTTTGTCCGCCCTGCATTCCTCTTCCAGCTCCCTCAAGTTCTCTCTCTGCTTCTCCTCACTTCATCAGCCTCCACTTCAATCTTTGTAACTGTTTTAAAGTTCGCCATTGTCCTCATGGTGAAATCCTGAATTTTGTTTCCTTCCTCTCCACCAATCTGGGAGTTTAGGAGGACGCCTTGGTATCTTGGTAGTGGACTGGGTGTATTGATACACATCCAAAGTGTAATTAATAACTTCACCCCGCTCAAAGGGATATTCAAAGTCCAGAACAGACAATGGGAGGCACACAGTACTACAGTACATGGAGCCATGGCTACAACTCTATTCCACATCAGGTAACTGATGCAAGCAGTAGGATTAGATTTAAAAAACAGATAAAAATACACCTAATGGAACAGCGGGGGCTGTGAAGATACACACACAGGCACAGACACATGAAAGCACACACACTCGTACACATGGATTTTGTATTGTAGATATGTGATAGTAGAGTAGTGACCTGAGGGAACACACTTATTAATATGTTGTGAACAGTGTAATGAAATATGTCATTTAAGGTCATATTTTTTATTGTATACAACTACCTTAATGTTCTGGAATGCAGGAAGAGAAGCTGCTGCTTTGGCAGCTAATGGGGATTAATAAATACAAAAACATTTATTTTTTTTACCCATCTACCAATAAGTGCCCTTCTCTATGAGGCATTGGAAAACCTCCTTGGTCTTTGTGGTTGAATGTGTGTTTGAAATTCATTGGTCGAACGAAGGACCTTAAATATAATTGTATGTGTGGGGTACAGAGATGAGGTAGTTATTCAAAAACCGCGTTAAAACACTATTATCCGACACAGAGTAAGTCCACGCAACTTATGTGAATTGTTAAGAACATGTTTACTTCTGAACTTATTTAGGCTTGTCATAACAAAGGGGGTTGATACTTGTTGACTCTAGACATTTTAGCTATTCATTTTTAAGTAATTAGGAAAAACATAATTCCTCGTTGATATTAATAGGCCTCTTTGGCCTATTATGTGTAGGCCAGTGACAAAACAATCTCTATTTAATACATTTCAGAATAAGGCTGTAATGTAACAAAATGTGGGAAAAGTCAAGGAATGTGAAAACTTTCTGAAGGCACTGTACATGCAGATGTGCTCTTAAATGTGAACATGCACACAGGAGCACTAGTAACACAGTGCCAGGATGTGACTGCAGCAAGTCCTCTGTCCTGTCGCAGTTCACACATTTGCACAGGGATGCATCCACACACACACCTCTTTGTGCAAGGCTGTCAGATTTTGTGTCTGCTCAGTTGGAAAATGAGAAAAGAGGGAAAAGAATGAATGAAGATAAATAATTATGATTTATAGTCGCATTGAAAATATGTTTTAGCCATGTTATAGGGACGTTCAGGTTGGATTTCTCCTGGGCTAAAGGACCCAAAGACATATCAACTGAATCTTTTCTGTTTAGAGTTGAGAGACAACTTTTCAAGTCTCTGTTTCAAAACAGAGAGTGTATATTTAGTGTCTCTCTGTATCAGTCAGATAGTGGTATGTGATATCAACACCCCCTCTAATCAATACTGCTTGATTAGTGGTTGTAGATGGCTCTCTGGAGACACTTTCTGTCCAGCGGATAATTGTCTTACCACTCTCATTAGAGGAAAAGAGAGAGGGGGAGGAAAGCCGGAGAGAGGAAGAGAGAGAGAGGAAGAGAGAGAGAGGAAGAGAGAGCAGCTGGGGGTGGTAATATGTCCATTCTGATTTAAGATGTGTAGAAAATGGTGTAATAGTGTAAATGGTCCATTCTGGGTGCAGCAGAAAACCTACTTCTCTTAGACAGCATTTGGCTTCAGTGGAACAATACATTATTATCTCTCCATCACCCGATATCTACCAGGGTGTTTATCAATGAAATAATCGATGGACAAACACAATCACAGACTGGTGTCAAGTGCACCCCCCCCACACACTTTTCATTCTTGTGCACTAGAAACTAGGTAATTAAGATTAGAGTTGGAGACACCAAAGGAGAGAAGACATCAAAGTTTTGCATTAATAAATCATTTCATTTAAAATAATGTTACAATTCATTACAATAAGTCAATAAGTTAAATTACTAAATGACTTCAGCTTTCATCAGTTCAACCCTGTGTGGTTCCCTTCAGATCGTTTTATTTTCTCATTTGCTTGATTTGTCAGACATGTGAAGATACTGTAGGATAAGAGAAGTAGAGCTTGCTTAATATCTTACTTAAATAAAAGAGTTGACGACGAGAGACAGAGTGTTTGAGAGAGATATTGCAGATTAGAGGGCGAGATAGCAGAGACATGATTGACAAGTGAAGCAGCCTATGGGAGTGAGGCATGATGATCCATCGAGTAAACAGACTAAGCCTGTCAGAAGTAAGCCTGTTGGAGATTCAGGTCCCAAATCAAATCACTCACAGATACAGGAAAACCCATTGGTGTAGTGGGGCCTGGAGAAGTGAGTATACCGTCATTTTGCCAGAAAATCTTTCATAGAAAAACAACAAATGCATGTTAAGCCCACATCAATGCTTATACCGCATAAGGAGACCATTTTTGAGGTCTGGGAAAAATCTAAAATAATATTTTTGGGAGGGTCTAGTTGCCCTTTAAAATAATTAAGCACCAAGCAAAATACCATGTGGCTCACAGTGTCTGTACTCTACAATGTAGGCCTACAGTAGAGTACATGTGATTGCAGAGTTACCAAAAGAAATGCCCTCCAGATTGATACAAATCATCATTATATCACGTGGGCCTAATTTGCAGTCAACATTTAAAGATGCACTATACAGAAATAGCTCCGCCATTTCCTGGTTGCTAAAATTCTAAGTTCGCCTAACTTCAGTTTGTGACAAAACAATAAGTAATTGTATAGAGAGTCTTTGTACCATCTAAACCTCTGCAATATATTTTCCATAACCAAAAAGATTGTATTTTCAGCCGTCTGAAACTGGTGTACAAAACAAAATAAAAGATGCAAAAACTAAACTTAAGAATGGGAAGCATAGAAATAGTGCACATAGAATAGATCTACCACTTATTAGACTTGCTTTCAATGATGAGATCTTTGAGTCACATTTCTATGTGAACTTGTTGGGTCGCCCAAAGTTACATATTGCAGCTTTAATTAGGAAGTTTTCCTTGGGAAAGCATGTGGAAATGTTCATTCAAAACAGCACATGACTGAATTGAGCACTGCAAAGATTCAACCAAGACTTTGGACCAAACTCTTTCAATACCTGGATTGCTTACCCCATTGTTATTTGATTTGATTCATTAAACCTTTATTTAACTAGGCAAGTCCTACCWACCCTACCAGCTGTGAGCTGCTCCATGGGACAACCAGCTGCGGCTCTTACTGCCATGATATTCCGCTGAAACTTGGCTGTGTGCAGCGCACATGTGAATATATTACACGTGCTTTGCGATTGTGTAGGCTACTTTCTCTATTGTACCACATAATTGATACAGTTTATACCACCACTACACTACTTTGATACGCATCAGTGGTGATTAAGAAGTGACTATACCCAATGTCCACTGAACAAAAAGTGGGTTTTGTGCAAATTTATTTAACCTTTATTTAAACCTCCGTGTAGCTCCTACATCACTGTTTAAACCTCTGTGGGGTTCAGGGCGTATACCTCCGTGTAGCTCCTACTACACCACTGTTTAAACCTCTGTGGGGTTCAGGATGTATATCTCCGTGTAGCTCCTACTACACACTGTTTAAACCTCTGTGGGGTTCAGGATGTATCTCCGTGTAGCTCCTACTACACACGTTTAAACCTCTGTGGGGTTTAGGATGTATCCTCCGTGTAGCTCCTACTACACCACTGTTTAAACCTCTGTGGGGTTAGGATGTTATCTCCGTGTAGCTCCTACACACCACTGTTTAAACCTCTGTGGGTTAGGAGTATACTCCGTGTAGCTCCTACTACACCACTGTTTAAACCTCTGTGGGTTTAGGATGTATACCTCCGTGTAGCTCCTACTACACCACTGTTTAAACCTCTGTGGGGTTAGGGGTATACCTCGTGTAGCTCCTACTACACCACTGTTTAAACCTCTGTGGGTTTAGGATGTATACCTCCGTGTAGCTCCTACTCACCTGTTTAAACTCTGTGGGTTTAGGAGTATACCTCCGTGTAGCTCCTACTACACCACTGTTTAAACCTCTGTGGGGTTCAGGATGTATACTCCGTGTAGCTCCTACTACACCACTGTTTAAACCTCTGTGGGTTTAGGATGTATACCTCCGTGTAGCTCCTACTACACCACTGTTTAAACCTCTGTGGGTTTAGGATGTATACCTCCGTGTAGCTCCTACTACACCACTGTTTAAACCTCTGGTGGGTTAGGATGTATACTCCGTGTAGCTCCTACTACACCACTGTTTAAACCTCTGTGGGTTAAGGATGTGTAGCTCCTACTGCACACTGGGAAACCCTGCTGTAGGTTAACACTGTATTTAAAGATGTGTGTGGTGTTGCATCAACATCCATGAAACATCCACCAGAGGATATTGAATCAGGTGTGTTACTGCTTGGCTGGAGCAAAAGCCTGCACCCACACTGGCCTCTGTTAGAATACTGGCCAGCCTGTTCTATAGGAAGTGACTAGTGGTTCTCAGTGGGAGGGAGACCCTGCAGGTCGTTCTGAGCACTGCAGCTTCTTCAGATACACAAGGACCAATATATCAATTGAACCAAAGACTCACCTAAACCAACACCATAGACATATCCTACAGACTGAAAAATCGGTGTGTTTTCTCAAGCATCACACAACAAAGAAAGAACAAAAACATGTAAGAGATGCACTTCTGAGTTCAGTGTTATTTACAACCCAGTATAAATAGCGTCTTCATGACAACCCACGGTTAGGCATCAGAAGAACAGAAAGCTTAGGCTAGCATAGAATGAATACATATTGAGCTTAATGTGGTCAACATCTTACAGGTTTCTTTTTGTGCTATTCTGTCCAATGTCTGAATATATATATATATATATATATATATTATTATATATATATATAAGTGGGGAGAACAAGTATTTGATACACTGCCGATTTTGCAGGTTTTACTACTTACAAAGCATGTAGAGGTCTGTAATTTTTTATCATAGGTACACTTCAACTGTGAGAGACGGAATCTAAAACAAAAATCCAGAAAATCACATTGTATGATTTTTAAATAATTATTTGCATTTTATTGCATGACATAAGTATTTGATCACCTACCAACCAGTAAGAATTCCGGCTCTCACAGACCTGTTAGTTTTTCTTTAAGAAGCCCTCCTGTTCTCCACTCATTAACCATCATCCTTCTCACCAAGCTGCTTGCCTATTGTCCTGTAGCCCATCCCAGCCTTGTGCAGGTCTACAATTTTATCCCTGATGTCCTTACACAGCTCTCTCCAAAGGGAGGGAGCTGAAAGTCCGTATTGCCCAGCGACAGCCCCGAAACCTGAAGGATCTGGAGAAGATCTGTAGGGGGAGTGGGCCAAAATCCCTGCTGCAGTGTGTGAAACCTAGTCAAGAACTACAGGAAACGTATGATCTCTGTAATTGCACAAAGGTTTCTGTACCAAATATTAAGTTTCTGCTTTTCTGATGTATCAATATACTTATGTCATGCAATAAAATGCAAATTAATTACTTAAAAATCATACAATGTGATTTTCTGGATTTTTGGATCATAGTTAAAGTGTACCTATGATAAAAATTACAGACCTCTACATGCTTTGTAAGTAGGAAAACCTGCAAAATCGGCAGGTGTATCAAATACTTGTTCTCCCCACTGTATATATATGTCTTTAGGAGGTACACAAAACACACAGGTGAAGTAAACATGTTCCTTGTTCAGGTATGTGTCAAGATGGAAGAATACTTTCCTGGGATCCAATTCCTACATGATGAGCATTCTGTGTGTGTGTGTGTGTTTTTTTATGAGAAGGTTTTTGTATTCAAAAATGGCTTCAGGGCAATTTCAGCATCTGTCTCTCTGTAATAGTCTTCAGTAGATCTCTTTGAAATGGAGATAATATCTATCTCCTGTTTGTAGCCACTATGTCAATCTGTCTGTGTGGTTTCATATGAGTCCAGTCTCTTATATCATGGGGCCGTTTCCCTCCGTCTGTCTAGACTCATTCTGGGAGTTCAGTTCAGAGTTGGGTTGTGTTTCTACCTCCAGGGTTCCAACCTAGACTCTCACAGCTCAGTCCATAATCAGTCGACACACCACAACAGTTCCTGTTTTTGAACTTTTCAGATGCGTCTCCTCAGTCCATCACCACCAGCCGTTTCCTCTTTTAGACACAGGTTCTGTTCCAGACCACCAGCCGTGTCCTCTTTTAGAACAGGTTCTGTTCCATCACCACCAGCCGTTTCCTCTTTTAGAACAGGTTCTGTTCCAGCACCACCAGCCGTTTCCTTTTTAGAACAGGTTCTGTTCCAGCACCACCAGCCGTTTCCTCTTTTAGAACAGGTTCTGTTCTAGCACCACCAGCCGTTTCCTCTTTTAGAACAGGTTCTGTTCCAGCACCACCACGCGTTTCCTCTTTTAGAACAGGTTCTGTTCCATCACCACCAGCCGTTTCCTCTTTTAGAACAGGTTCTGTTCCAGCACCACCAGCCGTTTCCTCTTTTAGAACAGGTTCTGTTCCAGCACCACCAGCCGTTTCCTCTTTTAGAACAGGTTCTGTTCCAGCACCACCAGCCGTTTCCTCTTTTAGAACAGGTTCTGTTCCATCACCACCAGCCGTTTCCTCTTTTAGAACAGGTTCTGTTCCAGCACCACCAGCGTTTCCTCTTTTAGAACAGGTTCTGTTCCAGCATCTGTATCCCTCTTTTGTTCTCTTCTTTTCCACTGCACTGTTCAGTCCAGAGCATTCCAAAGTGGCCACAAAACACCCAATGACCTTGCACGTTGTCGAATCCCTTGTCCAATATCGTCCCAGAGAACCATCTCCTTCATCCAATCCCCCACAAGACGTCAGCCTCCTTAGCCAATAGTCACAGGTCTCCATGGAGTTTTGACCAAAGAGGTGATGCGATGTATGAAGGCATGTATCTAAGTCTTTAGAGTTACTTATTCACCTGTACAAACCTGCTATATGTTTCTACTGTAGCTTCCTATTGGCTTGTCGAGTGTGTTTATATCGTGTGGTTGGGTTGTATTCAAGGGTTCATGGTGAATAACAGCTTAAGTTGTAGTGTGTGTCGTTGTTTCTCCTTCAGTCAGTCCAGAAGTTGTTCATTTGTAGTTTGATGGTGTGTAGTGMTTGTTGATCTGTAGTTGCTGTTATTGTTATGTAGAAGTTGTAGTTTGTTGGTTTGTAGTTGGTGTAGTAGTGGTTGTGTGAGGACAGGTAGTGGTGGRAGTTCCGGGCCGAGCCAGACCAGAGGGATGGATGGAGGAGAGCATGTTTAGGAGGTGATGATCTCTCCTCCTAGGTGCCTCCATCCCTTCTGTGTCTCAACAGCTGGAAGATATTCTGAAACAGAAACACGGCTCAGGAAACGACAACATGCGCAGGCTGGCAAAAATGCACACGCACATGGACACTCGCATATACACACACTCTCACAACACACACACACGCCCAGGCTGCTGCTGCTGTACCAGTGACAGAGGCAGGCAAAGCCTTACCTTGCTACACATACCATCTTTACTGCAGTTCTTATTGTACTTATCCACAGCCTCCTCTTCCACCTGGAGACACACAATATTCCACAACATTCTCATCAAACAATACCATTGGACAACATTCCCAGAATATTAGCCAGTGAAATGTGCACCATAAGACTGCTGGTTAGCCAGTAGACAGTACATGGCACCAATAAGACTGCGGTTAGCCAGTACATGGCAGCATAAAGACTGCTGGTTAGCCAGTAGACAGTACATGGCAGCATAAGACTGCTGTTTAGCCAGTAGACAGTACATGGCAGCATAAGACTGCTGGTTAGCAGTAAGACACTACATGGCAGCATAAGACTGCTGGTTAGCCAGTAGACAGTACATGGCAGCATAAGACTGCTGGTTAGCCAGTAGACAGTACATGGCAGCATAAGACTGCTGGTTAGCCAGTAGACAGTACATGGCAGCATAAGACTGCTGGTTAGCCAGTAGACAGTACATGGCAGCATAAGACTGCTGGTTAGCCAGTAGACAGTACATGGCAGCATAAGACTGCTGGTTAGCCAGTAGACCAGTACATGGCAGCATAAGTCTGCTGGTTAGGCCAGTAGACAGTACATGGCAGCATAAGACTGCTGGTTAGCCAGTAGACACTACATGGCAGCATAAGACTGCTGGTTAGCCAGTAGACACTACATGGCAGCATAAGACTGCTGGTTAGCCAGTAGACACTACATGGCAGCATAAGACTGCTGGTTAGCCAGTAGACACTACATGGCAGCATAAGACTGCTGGTTAGCCAGTAGAGACTACATGGCAGCATAAGACTGCTGGTTAGCCAGTAGAGACTACATGGCAGCATAAGACTGCTGGTTAGCCAGTAGACACTACATGGCACCATAAGACTGCTGGTTAGCCATTAGACACTACATGGCAGCATAAGACTGCTGGTTAGCCACTATGGCAGCATAAGACTGCTGGTTAGCCACTACATGGCAGCATAAGGCTGCTGGTTAGCCACTACATGGCAGCTAAGGCTGCTGGTTAGCCACTACATGGCAGCATAAGGCTGCTGGTTAGCCACTACATGGCACATAAGGCTGCTGTTAGCCACTACATGGCAGCATAAGGCTGCTGGTTAGCCACTACCGATGCAGCATAAGGCTGCTGGTTAGCCACTACATGGCAGGATAAGGCTGCTGGTTAGCACTACATGGCAGCATAAGGCTGCTGGTTAGCCACTACATGGCAAGCATAAGGCTGCTGGTTAGCCACTACATGGCAGCATAAGGCTGCTGGTTAGCCACTACCTGGCAGCATAAGGCTGCTGGTTAGCCCTACCATGGCAGCATAAGGCTGCTGGTTAGCCACTACATGGCAGCATAAGGCTCTGGTTAGCCACTACATGGCAGCATAAGGCTGCTGGTTAGCCACTACATGGCAGCATAAGGCTGCTGGTCTGGAGTTAGCCAGCCACTACATGGCAGCATAAGGCTGCTGGTTAGCCACTACATGGCAGCATAAGGCTGCTGGTTAGCCACTACATGGCAGCATAAGGCTGCTGGTTAGGCCACTACATGGCAGCATAAGGCTGCTGGTTAGCCACTACATGGCAGCTAAGGCTGCTGGTTAGCCACTACATGGCAGCATAAGGCTGCTGGTTAGCCACTACATGGCAGCATAAGGCTGCTGGTTAGCCACTACATGGCAGCATAAGGCTGCTGGTTTAGCCACTACATGGCAGCATAAGGCTGCTGGTTAGCCAACTACATGGCAAGCACTAAGACATGCTGGTTAGCCACTACATGGCAGCATAAGACTGCTGGTTAGCCACTACATGGCAGCATAAGACTGCTGGTTAGCCACTACATGGCAGCATAAGACTGCTGGTTAGCCACTATGCAGCATAGAGCGTTAGCCATACATGGCAGCATAAGCTGCTGGTTAGCACTACATGGCAGCATAAGACTGCTGGTTAGCCACTACATGGCAGCATAAGACTGCTGGTTAGCCACTACATGGCAGCATAAGACTGCTGGTTAGCCACTACAATGGCAGCATAAGGGGAACTGCTGGTTAGCCACTACATGGCAGCATAAGACTGCTGGTTAGCCACTACATGGCAGCATAAGACTGCTGGTTAGCCACTACATGGCAGCATAAGACTGCTGGTTAGCCACTACATGGCAGCATAAGACTGCTGGTTAGCCCATACATGGCAGCATACGACTGCTGGTTAGCCACTACATGGCAGCATACGACTGCTGGTTAGCCACTACATGGCAGCATACGACTGCTGGTTAGCCACTACATGGCAGCATAAGACTGCTGGTTAGCCACTACATGGCAGCATAAGACTGCTGGTTAGCCACTACATGGCAGCATAAGACTGCTGGTTAGCCACTACATGGCAGCATAAGACTGCTGGTTAGCCACTACATGGCAGCATAAGACTGCTGGTTAGCCACTACATGGCAGCATAAGACTGCTGGTTAGCCACTACATGGCAGCAAAGACTACTGTTAGCCAGTAGACACTACATGGCAGCATAAGACTGCTGGTTACCAGTAGACACTACATGGCAGCATAAAGACTGCTGGTTAGCCAGTAGACACTACATGGCAGCATAAGACTGCTGGTTAGCCAAATAAGATAAAGAACACTACATGGCAGCATAAGACTGCTGGTTAGCCAGTAGACACTACATGGCAGCATAGACTGCTGGTTAGCCAGTAGACCACTACATGGCAGCATAAGACTGCTGGTTAGCCAGTAGACACTACAATGGCAGCATAAGACTGCTGGTTAGCCAGTAGACACTACATGGCAGCATAAGACTGCTGGTTAGCCAGTAGACACTACATGGCAGCATAAGACTGCTGGTTAGCCAGTAGACACTACATGGCAGCAATAAGACTGCTGGTTAGCCAGTAGACACTACATGGCAGCATAAGACTGCTGGTTAGCCAGTAGACACTACATGGCAGCATAAGACTGCTGGTTAGCCAGTAGACACTACATGGCAGCATAAGACTGCTGGTTAGCCAGTAGAACTACATGGCAGCATAAGACTGCTGGTTAGCCAGTAGACACTACATGGCAAGCATAAGACTGCTGGTTAGCCAGTAGACACTACATGGCAGCATAAGACTGCTGGTTAGCCAGTAGACATACATGGCAGCATAAGACTGCTGGTTAGCCAGTAGACACTACATGGCAGCATAAGACTGCTGGTTAGCCAGTAGACACTACATGGCAGCATAAGACTGCTGGTTAGCCAAGTAGACACTACATGGCAGCATAAGACTGCTGGTTAGCCAGTAGACACTACATGGCAGCATAAGACTGCTGGTTAGCCAGTAGACACTACATGGCAGCATAAGACTGCTGGTTAGCCAGTAAGACACTACATGGCAGCATAAGACTGCTGGTTAGCCAGTAGACACTACATGGCAGCATAAGACTGCTGGTTAGCCAGTAGACACTACATGGCAGCATAAGACTGCTGGTTAGCCAGTAGACACTACATGGCAGCATAAGACTGCTGGTTAGCCAGTAGAACACTACATGGCAGCATAGACTGCTGGTTAGCCAGTAGACACACATGGCAGCATAAGACTGCTGGTTAGCCAGTAGACACTCATGGCAGCATAAGACTGCTGGTTAGCCAGTAGACCTACATGCAGCATAAGACTGCTGTTAGCCAGTAGACACTACATGGCAGCATAAGACTGCTGGTTAGCCAGTAGACACTACATGGCAGCATAAGACTGCTGGTTAGCCAGTAGACACTACATGGCAGCATAAGACTGCTGGTTAGCCAGTAGACATACATGGCAGCATAAGACTGCTGGTTAGCCAGTACATGCACATTAGACTCTGGTTAGCCAGTACATGGCAGCATAAGACTGCTGCTTAGCCAGTAGAACAGTACATGGCAGCATAAGACTGCTGGTTAGCCAGTACAATGGCACCATAAGACTGCTGGTTAGTCAGTACATGGCAGCATAAGACTGCTGGTTACCAGTACAATGGCACCATTAGACTGCTGGTTAGCCAGTACATGGCAGCATAAGACTGCTGCTTAGCCAGTAGACCAGTACATGGCAGCATAAGACTGCTGGTTAGCCAGTACATGGCACCATAAGACTGCTGGTTAGTCAGTACATGGCAGCATAAGACTGCTGGTTAGCCAGTAGACACTACATGGCAGCATAAGACTGCTGGTTAGCCAGTAGACAGTACATGGCACCATAAGACTGCTGGTTAGCCAGTGACACTACATGGCAGCATAAGACTGCTGGTTAGCCAGTAGACACTACATGGCAGCATAAGACTGCTGGTTTAGCCAGTAGACACTACATGGCAGCATAAGACTGCTGGTTAGCCAGTAGAGACTACATGGCACCATAAGACTGCTGGTTAGCCAGTAGACAGTACAGATGGCACCCATAAGACTGCTGGTTAGCCA